>NC_142802.1:31999531-32289419 GCF_049724085.1 Artemia sp. Qi Xiang Cuo | reverse complement strand
TCAAGCTGGTTACATTGTCTAACTAATTAGATATTGATTTTATGTATGTTTATAAATGAATTGGAATAAACTAATTTAATAAAAGCTTATTTATATCCTAAGCACCTAGACTAAATAAATAAATAAAAAATAATTAGTAAAGAAGAATAATTGGTGATGGAAGGGTTAATAGGTAATCCTTGTTTTATCAAAACTAGCAGCAACTACTGCTAATTACTGTTCATCTTATTTAGACTTGATTGTTTATTTTAACTTCTTTTTGCTTTAGGTTTTGCTTGTTCATTCATAATAACTTACATTCGCTTTCATTTCGATTATTCATTTCTATTTATTTTTGTTTTAGGTTTCATAATCCAATCTTGGCAATTCCTGTTCGTTTTAAGTTTAGTTCATTATATTAATTTAGTTTTGTTCATTTTTAACTCGTTTTAAGGTTTTTAAGTTACTCCCTGTTTTCTCTGAAAAACTTTTGGCAAAGAGACTCTGACATCAAAGTTGAGGATAAGGTCTTGATTCTTGTGTCAAGATTTAAAACAATATTGAAGCGGTTCTTTCTTTTTTTTTCTTTCTGTGTTTACTTTAATCCTCGAAAACTTCAACCCGTAACTTTTGAATTTCCCATCGTCCATTCTTATCTGGAAAAATTCCTTTCACAATCTTTAATGAAGTAAGGAATTAGATAACAAAGGAATTCAGTAAGAAGCCATCAAGGATAATCAGAAATACCTCCTTGAAGAACGGGAAAAGCTCTGAGATTTCTTCCGATTAGAGGGAGTAAATTCTAGATAAATTTTATGACACTGAGAAGTGTTCTTTTTAAGCGCCCTTTAAGTAACCAAAAAGACTGGAGGACAACTAGCTCCCCCTTCTACCATGCCCTTTTTTACCCAAAGTCATCCAATCAAAATTTTGAAATGGTCATTTTTTTCAGCAAAGTTGAAAAATCCGATAACTATGCCTCTGCGGATGACATGACCCCCCACAGTCTCTGGGGAAAGGGTGGTAAGCTATGAAGTTTTCCCATTGTTTACGTATAGCATTTACTATTGGGATATGCAAAGACATTTTTCGTTGGGGAAGGGGTATTTTTATGGGGATAATTTTCCGTGGGGAGGGAAGTCTCTGGGGGTGAATTTTCCAGGTGAATATTTATAAAATGCTCATTATTCCTCTTATTCTATGAAGATTCATTTTATTGACAATTCAGTGACGTAAACTATTGTCTCTTTGACGATTCAATTAAACATGTGGAGATTTTCCTTTCCAAGAAAAACTTTCAGCGAGGTAGAAATCGTCTAGGGGCTTTTCCCATGGGGGGGGGGAGAATATTCTACGGTAAAAAATTTTCATGGGGAGGGGATATTCCGCGGTAGATATTCTGCATGCAGAGATTGTCTGCGGGAGAAAATTTCTATTAGGGGATAAGCCTTGAACTTCCGGGGAAATATCTTTCGGAAAGGGGGATTTCCGGTATGATTAGAAGACGAACAAAATTAAATAAAGAGCATGTCTTATAACATATGAAAGTAGGCTCAGAAAAATTTTCCAGGCTGAATTATCCGGAGGAGCTGTTCCGAGAGGAGTTTTCAGTGAGGATGGAATTGTCTGGCAGAAGGTTCCCGAGGGGGATTTTACACAGAATTAAAATTCTATAGGGGAACTTCTAATGGGGAAGGACTTTCCATGGAGGTAGGTCTCCCTGTATTATTTGAAAAACTATCCGAAATTAATTAGAAAAAACAAGCTTTTTTCAGAAAAAAGTACGGAGTAACACTAAAACTTAAAAGGAATATAATCTATTCCATGTATGAAGAGGGCTTCCTCCTCCTCAATAACCCAATCTTCATGCTAAAGTTTGAATTTTGTCCCACTTCTTTAAGAACGACTTCTGAAACACAAGGGAGGTTATCATAGAATGTATTATAATTTTTTTTTTTCCTTTAGACCAGGGCACTTCGTATCGAGGGCGTTGTCATAGAAACTTAGAAAAGGGCTCATTCGATTGGAAATAGGGGTGGTTTGTGCCCTTTTTAATAGTCAAAAGTGATTGGAAGGCAACTAACACCCCTTCCACACCCACATTTCCCAAAACACATCCAATTAAAATTTTTAGATAGCCATTTTGTTCAGCGTAGTTGATTTCCAAATAGAAATACAAGTGAATGTTCATTGTCAGTTGAATATACATATACTGATATTTAGTGATCCAAATGTTAATATTATTTGAATTACTAAAGCTATAAAAGTAAAAACATTTATATTTTTTCAGTAAAATTCAAATTATGTTTTGGCCTCGGGAAGGCATAGGGGTTTTGAGCCCTACTCATTTTAATTTCTGCTCGTTTTGAGTTTGACTCGGTTATTTATTGTAACTTCTATTCGTTTTCGGTTTCATTTATTTATCGATGCTGATTTGTGGTAGTTTCACGCTTGGTAGATTATTTGATTTTATTTTGGCCCATTTTTGGTTTAATGGAATACTTTACTTTTCTTTGAAAAACTTATTTTGTGGAAAAAGTTCTTCAATTAATTATTAGAATAAGAAGCTTATTTTAAATATTAAAAACTTTAGCGTGAATAGCAAGCTATTGAGGAGGGGGTCCCCCTTATATACGGAATAATTTTGTTAATTTTAAGTTTTAATGATTCTCCATATTTTCAGTTGAAAAAATTTAATTATTTCATTTAAATAAAACCTTAAACGCACAAAAATATTGCGACTTAACGAGTTAACTTCAAACGAATGGGAATAACTATAAGTGAATAAATTAGTCCTGAGACGAGCAGGTATCAAATTGAATGATCAAGTCGAGCTTTAAATCAGCAGAAATTACTATAATTGACCAAAACTTCCACGTCAACAAACATTAAAAAGCATAAACGAATCAAACTAAAAACAATCAGAAAATAACACAAATAATAGTGGGATACGCTATAGTTTATTATGCTAAAGGTTGACTGTTTGTTCCAATTTTTTAAAAATGACTACTGAAACACAGGGGCTGTTTAATTAGAATACAAAGGTGTTTTAAAAATGCAACAAGCTCTATCATAAAGAGCAAGGTATTGAGGAGGGGGCAATCCTTCACATACGGAATAATTTCTGTTTGCTCTGAGTTTTAGTGTTGCTCCTTACTTTCAGTTTAATAAAACTTTTTATTTTATTTAATTCATTACTGAATATTGTTTCAATTTTTATTTAAGCCCGACTAGCTTTTGGTTATTCATAGAAAACTTAAACACTGCTCGAAGTAAATATTCTTTTTAGTAAATTACAAATATCACTCTGGCATTATATGTGAAGGGGGGAGGGTCTCATTTATTAGGATTTATGTTCGGTTTAGGTTTGACTAGACTATTCATTTAAATTTCAGTTCGTTCTCCGTTTAGTCTGTCCAATTATAGTAATGTTGATCCTTTTTGAATTTTGCTTGTAATGTTTCTGTAATATTGCTCTTTACTTTAGATTTTGACTAGCGCTCTCTGATTTTCTTAAAAAAAATTGTTGTGGAAAGTTAATGTTGTTTTTAAGTCAATTTGAAACAGAAAAAATATTTTTATTCAAAAGGAAAATGCTAGGATAGAAACGAACGAGCAACAATTGCTATCAATCGTAGCGAAATAACGCGGTTCTATGTGATTTTGCTAAAACGGATTTGAAATCTAGTTTTTATTGAGACTATGAGTTTTACCATAATTTAAATTTTTAATTTAAATAATGTCACAGTGTCTTCCATCTTTAAACTTATTTGATATTTCTGCTTTTTAAGAAATAGGAACTCGAGATCAAAAGTCATGATCACAAAGCTGGAAGTTTCCACATTTGACTTGAATTACGAATATGGCTTATTATCGTTTTTCTTTTTTTAACAAAGAAGAGTTCGAGATCTTAAGGCATGTTCTAAATACTAGCAGTTTATGCTTTCGGTTATAATTGATTTTTCATGTCTCGAGTCACGAAAATCGGTATATTTTTGAAGATGACAACTTTCTGGGCAGCAAGTTGACCGTTAGTTTTACATCTTGGACATCACATGTATAAACTGCTCTATTTGTGCTATGCCAGGAAATTTATGGTTAGCCTTTCATTGTTCAGTCAAAGGATTCAAACTAGTTCTGTTCGAATTTTTTCTCATTTCACCCCTACCCCCCTGCCGTTTGTCTCCCAAAAAATTCTTATGCTTGTAGAAACATTTCTTTCGACGCATCAATTCGTATTTGCCCATAGATGAGTAAATTATTATGCTGGACGATTAGCTTGCCTTCGGCAAAAATAAGCTTCCAATGAAAACAAGATTGAATAGCAGACTTTGCTTTTGTATAATATGAAAGAATAATAGTAGAACCAGAAATCTAAGCAAAACTCAAGATATTGGTATTTTACAACAATATAGCTCGAACATACCCACAGAATCTAGTTTTTGTGTTGTTTCTGAATACGCAACATTGTTAAGCTTGAAGAAACATATCAAACGTTATCAATGCAAAAAAACATATAAATTTTCAACGTTATTCTGTAATTTCATGGGAATAAATTTGTTATGGTAAAGAAAGTGGTACTGGAATATGGTAATGAATGGATAAAGAGAAAAATTTTTTGTTAGAAAGAAAAATTTAATTCTGCATAAAATATTTGTGTAAAGTTTGTGCAAATGGCCATTATTTCAGTAGGCCTGTTGATAGTTTAATTGTAAATTTTAATTAGCATTTAATTATTTGAGTTCCAGCGGACATCCTCATGAATATTTTGTTTAGATTTGTCTGGGTATATTCTATCTTGGACATAATACAAGAATGGTTTATTTTCTAGGTGTCTGCATAAGGTAAAAAAACTTTAATTCCGCAGTTTTAGTGCAGTAAATTAAGTTATAGTATATAGTAAACTTTATAGGAAATATTCAATGTCGTGCGAAGTAGTTGAAACCCTTTTATGATTATGATTAATATTGATCATGTTCTCCCTGGCCGCCCGGAGCCTATTTGCGTTCGATAGAACACACATAGCATCTTTCAACAATAGCTAAGAAAAAAGTGTTGCTCTTTTATTCCCCCTTTTTATCTTAAACTAATCTTGTTTTTACCCTTAAATTACTTTTAAACGAGCATGTTCAAAATATATATAATAATTTTATTTCTTTATATAGCTGTATGAGAAGCCCTTATGGCTTTATCTTCCCTACTAGCATATTGAGAACAAGAAGAAAGTATCTGGTTTTTACTAAATACTGGAAATTTAAGTCGTTTAGTTCCAATTTGTTTTTGGTATGTGCAGGCATATTTCTTTTTGGACACACCAAGAGATTCTTCTTTGCTAATTCTTAAGAAATACTTTTGTACAGCCCAACTCCCAAGCATGTGACAGTATGAGTATCTTTAATATACTAATCGAAAATCATGGTTCTGATAATTATCTTTCAAATTTTGTTTTTGTTTTGACTTTGTTCATTTTTTAGCAGGTAGATATTACTTGTACAAAATTTAGATATCGATATTTGATTTTTGAAAATAAAAAAAAACAAGTTTTTTTAACTGAAAGTAAGGAGCGACATTAAAACTTAAAACGAACAGAAATTATTCCGTATATGAAAGGGGCTGTCCCCTCCTCAACGCCTCGCTCTTTATGCTAAAGTTTTTTATTGTTTAAAAAAATAGCGTTGTGAGAAAGTCAAACTTTAGCGTAAAGAGCAAGGTGTGGAGGAGGGGACAGCCCCTTTCATATACAGAATAATTTCTGTTCGTTTTAAGTTTTAATGTCGCTCCTTACTTTCAGTTTAAAAAACTTGTTTTTTTATTTAATTTTTGAACGTTTTTGAATAAGTGCAGGTTTTGATCTTGGCTCACAGTACATGACTAATTAACAAGGGCGGATCCAGGATTTTTTTTCGGGGGGGGGGGGGGTACTAACTTTTGACTCAGTTTTTGACTAATTTTACTGATTTTTACCTAGGTTTTACTAATTGTCGACTTATTTTCGACTCGGTCAAAAATTTCCGGGGGGGGGGGGGTTCAAACCGGGTAACCCCCCCCCCTGGATACGGCCTTGATAATGAAAACAAAATTTTCATATTAATTTACTTTTATTTGGTTAAATGGCTTTCTCGAAACTTGTTTCATTTTATTTACGAACGTTTTTATTAGTAATAAATATACATAACTTACGAATTAACTTACGTAACAAACTTCTATATTCATATATTTTTAATACATATATTAGGGGGTTTGCCCCCTAGTCAATACCTTGCTCTTTAAGCGAAAGTTCAAATTTTGTTCCAATTCTTTAAAAATGACCGCTTAATCACAAAGGCCATTAATTAGAATGAATAGCTCTTATGAAAGTACTAAGACATCTTTAGCTTAAAGAGTGAGGTATTGACTAGGGGGTGAATCCAATCATATATGTAATATTTTCTGTTCGTTTAAAGTTTTGATGTTGCTGCTATTGCAGTTGAAAAACTTGTGTTTTTTATATTTAATTTCTGATCTTTTTTTTAAATAATGCTGGGAAGTCCGGCGTCCCCTTCATAGCAATGTCCCTTTCCCCATGAAAACTTCCTTCATGGAAAGATCCTCCTACATAACCCCTGACCCCAGGTACGTACGCAGGAATTTGTTTCGGGGGGGGCCAATTTGTTTCGGGGGGGCCAAATCCTTCAAACCGATTATTCTGTGAGAAAAATCAGACAATTATGGGAAAATGAAAAAAATCGTGAAATTTCAGGGGGGCCCGGGCCCGGAGGCCCCCCTTGCGTACGTCCCGGCCCGACCCCCCCCCCCCACTACCAGTAAAAATCTCCCCTGAAAACGTCTGTACTGTATACTTCCCAATAACCAATACTATATGTTAACATTGGGTAAAGTTCATAACTTTCAGCCGTCCTCCCGGGAACTTCGGGGGATTAAGTCATCCTTAAAGACATACTTATATTATTTTCGAACATGCTGAACAAAATGGCTATCTAAAAATTTTGATCAGGTGACTTGGAGAAAACAAGGAGCGTGGGAGGGGGCCTAGTTGCCCTCTATTTTTTTTGGTCGCTTAAAAAGGGAACTAGAACTTTTAATTTCAATTCCAATGAGCCCTCCCACGATATTCTAGGACCACTGGGTCGATACGATCACCCCTGGGGAAAAAAAAAAAAAAAATAAACACGCATCCGTGATCTTTCTTCTGGCAAAAAATGCAAAATTCCACATTTTTGTAGATAGGAGCTTCAAACCTCTACAGTAGGGTTTTCTTATACGCGGAATATGATGGTGTGATTTTCATTCAGGTTCTATAACTTTTAGGGAATCTTTCCCCCTTTTTTCGAAAATCAGCCAAACTTTCTCAGGCGCGTAACTTTTGATAAGTAGGATCAAACTTGATGAAACTTATATATTTGAAATCAGCATTAAAATCCAATTCTTTTGATGCATCTATTTGCATCAAAATACCGTTTTCTAGAGTTTCGGTTACCATTGAGCCGTGTCCCAATAACCAATACTATATGTTAACATTGGGTAAAGTTCATAACTTTCAGCCCTCCTCCTGGAGGCTTCGAGGGATTAAGTCATCCTAAAAGACATAGTTATAATACTTTCGACCATGCTGAACAAAATGGCTATCTCAAAATTTTGATCAGATGACTTTGGGAAAAAATGAGCGTGGGAGGGGGCCTAGTTGCCCTCCATTTTTTTTTCACTTAAAAACAGCACTAGAACTTTTAATTTCCGTTCCAATGAGCCCTCCCACGATATTCTAGGACCACTGGGTCGATACGATCACCCCTAGTGAAAAGAAAAAAAAAACAAAAAACAAATAAACACGCATCCATGATCTTTCTTCTGGCAAAAAATGCAATATTCCACATTTTTGTAGATAGGTGCGTTATACCTCTGCGGTAAAGTTATCTGATAGACTGAATATCATGGTTTAATTTTTATAAATGTTCAGTAGTTTTTAGAGGGTCCTTTTTAATTTTTTCAAAAATCATCCAAATTTTCTCAGACGCATAACTTTTGATAGGTAAAATTAAACTTGATGAAACATATATATTTGAAATCAGAATTAAAATCTGATTCTTTTTATGTATCTATTGGTATAAAAATTCCGTTTTTTAGAGTTTCGGTTACCATTGAGCCGGGTCGCTCCTTACTTACAGTTCGTTACCACGAACTGTTTGATATTTTTCAAAATATCAAATTCAATAATATGAATTCTAATATATATTAACCCAAGATCTGATATGAAATCAGTTTGATTGCAACGTTTTAAAATTAAAATTCTTTTCAGGCGCCACCTCATCCTTTCTTGTCAAGGAAACCTAAACATATTTCCTTTTGATGACCCGATTTGCTCCTTTTCTGTAGAAAGCAGTAAGTAATTTCTTTGGCACACTTTCCACCTTGCAATTATTTGGTTGCAATTATTAGAGCAAAGTTCCTCAGGGACAGTCGTTCAACTTGTCAAATTTGCTGAGATGGTTACTTATTTATTTCTATTTGCAATTGAACAAGAATAAATTTGGTTTCAGACTGCTCATAGCAAAGAGATATACTTTTTTATAGAAACCGGAACTTTAACAAAGGGGATGGTGTTTGCAAACAATGTATATTGCTAAGTAAATGGATAAACCAAGTATTTGATGAAATATCTCCACTTTTGATCGATGGTAAAATCTTGAAAACTTGGTAAAATAGATGAACAAAACTTTCGGTAACATGCCTGCAGTCCTTATTAGGCCTACCTAGTCCAATATAATCTAAACTAAACAACATCAAAATAATCTACTTATTCTACTGATTTTTGTCAAATTCATTATTTCTGAATATACTCGTCATAAAATTTCTTCAAATTTATTTAGTTTTTTATCCGCAATGTCTTCATGAACAAACACTGGTGAACGCTTGGAAAAATCCAAGGCGGTTAAAATTACCTTTGCTATTACTGTAACCCTGATTAATACCCTACGCTTGGGTACAAGGGGGTTATGAATTCTTAAAGGTCTCTGAAAGTAATGGGGACACAGTTACTTTGCCAAGACCCATACACGATTCCCATAAAATTCTGACGGGACCCCTGGATTTCTAGAGGAACCCTGGATTCTGTAAAACCAAAGATTCCCAATCTAGATACTTTTTTAAGTTTTTAAGAGATGTATGTGTTAGGGTATTCCATGGGAGCTAGCAGATGTTACGACAATGTAATTATGGATGACGCAATCTTGCTTCAATATTATTTCAATATTATTTCTGCATCGGAAGGACAGACATTACATATTTTAAGTGGAGAAGAAACATTCCAAGAAAACGTGTGTACATGATAGATTTGTAGTAGCATTGAATGCTGAGAAAGAGCAAGGTTTGAATAATGAAACAAGTTCTATTTGCATTCTCACTGGATATGTATGCGCGTTTTCTCACAACAGTAAGGAGTTAAATTTCTTTGGACTACGAAAAAAATTCAAATGCTATAGGGGTGGATATCCAAGAGTGGTATCTCCAGAGAAGTTAGTCTTGAAAGGGAACGCAAACCTAAAAGCTTTAGTTGATGAAGAATTTCAACTTCTTGCTGATGGTAAAACACTACCTGTTGACAGATCTTATCGCAATCCTCCTACTATTACAATTCAAGGAAAGGTAAAACGAAGGCATATGTACTCTCGCACTCTCATGCAACATATCTTACTTAGATGCCGAAATTGTTACCAATGTAAAGATAATGTCGTAACAGACAGAGAAATCGTGACTAAAATAAAAATGGCACTAGCGGAAATTATCTGCAAGGAAATTAAAATTGAATTGATTAAAACAACCCCCGTGCAGGCACCAAAGATAGCTTACCCACGCATATGTTCATTGAACAATGAATGGCCTTACTCCTCCTAGAAGACATTCCTTTTATTGATCGTGAGTCAGTTTCTATATGGCGGTGAGAGAGTCAACATAGAAAAAATGTTTTATACACATTCATTATGCTTCTATACATTGGGCAGCTGGTCACCCTGTGAGAATTATACCTTTGCTGATGACTCTAATAAAAAGTGTAGATTCCACTACAAATGCAATCCATGTAAATTGCATAGAGTATATGCTGCGCGAATTAAAGACTGTAATTGCTGTCTTGAAAATATTTCTGACTCCCATACTAGAGCTTTCCTATGCTCCAATTATTACTATGATAACTGTGATCAACGGGAAAATACTTACCCTGGCTTGATTGCAAAAAATACCCTAACTTCATTTCTGTTTATTTTTAAGAGACTGGTATCGTCATGTTTTTAAATTATTTTGGAAAGAAGAACCTGATCTACGCTTCAGTCGTTGGAATAATAAAAGCATCTGGTTTTTACAACATTGCTGTGAAGATACCGGCTATTATGACTATAAACCTACAGACTTTTATTTGACTGTTACAGAAAGAGATTATTCATATTAGAATTTGTGTGTAATATAGCTTCAAAAAAGCAAATTAAAACACGTGAATTGTATAATAGGAATCAGAATAGAATTATTAACATTACAAAGAGACGTAATAAAAATTAAGTTGCAATATACTGTAGAAAATGTGACCCCGACTTTGTATGCCAAGATGAATACAAGTTAAATCCTGACAAGCTGCTACTATTCATCGTTTCTGATGACTACCCATACATAGAAGAAGAAATCTAAATGGACATAGGGTTTTGTACATGCACATTTTATTAATAAACAAATTTACATATATTTTTAAAGCATTTCACTCTTACGGCAAAGAAATTTATATTATAGAGATTGGAAAGAGCTTTTCAACTAGAAAGTCGTTCAATCGACGTTTGTCACCATAAATATTGAGGAATTCAATGTAAGTTTGTCCGCGACATCGAAAAACTAAATATACTAATGCATGAAAACAACAGCTTTTGGTTGATAAATCTTGTGACCGCTTCCAATTTTGAATAATAGATTTTCCACTTTGCTCAAAAACTTTTTAATGTGAGTTGTGTAAAACGTATAAAGTAGTCCAAGAACATAAAAAAAAATTCAATAGTCTTTGTTGTTTAAAAGATGCAAAGCCAATTTCCCGTCTTTATAGTTGGTGGGCTACTGTAAAAATGATAAGGGTATTGTTAACACGTCGAATATGCTCGTGGAAATTTTAAGGTATTATATAGGATTTCTATTTGCACATGAAAAAATTCAAATTGAATACATTGATTATTTGATTCGTGTTCATGGTGCCAAGTTTAATAGAACACTGCCATCAAGGGTAATTTTCCAATAGGTTTCGAATTTATTTAGTTGAGATTAATGCAATACTCTCCTGTAATGGGTCAGCAAAGATATACTCTAAACGTATAGTACCCTTTCGGACAATAGCCATATCTTGAGAACCGGACACATCCATTACAATGATACAGTGAGTTTTTGCAAACGTTTCTTCGGTTATACCATTTTCAAAGAAATTTGAATCTCGATCTAGGGATTGCATTGTCAATTCGTACAAGTTTCAGTAGGATATATCAAAGTATAGACTGTAGAGTGGAATTCCGTTCACTTTACATACCAGAGATGAAATTCCAAAGATTTTAAATTTATGCGGAGATTCTACCCATGATTCAACTGCACTAGCACTTTCTACAAAAGCCAAAGCGAGTTTTGAAGCAATTGATAAACAATAAATTATGAATCATTGATGAATCAATTGATAAATGATGAATCAGTGTAGGTGCGTGTACCTGTAGCAATATGTCGCTGATTGGTGGTTGTATGAAGAACGAGTAATTTAATATTATTTCCAGAGGCTCTTAATTTTTCATTTGCCCGGGTAACAGAACTCAAAACTTGTTGTTTTCGTATATGAAGTATTGCCGAGATGAGAGAGACTGTTAAATCGTGTGCAGTGCCAAGTACTTTTCACAAAACTAAATTGGACGGTGCAAGCTGTAGCTTTATATCAACCTTGACATTGGGAGGTGACCTTTGAGGTATATTAAATATCTTATTATTTAGTTTCCCGACCAAGTGTAAATCTTTAGTTTTCACATCTCTAAGTATATTGCCGGTGTCAGTGTTCGTTTTATATTCATATCTAATAGCCATACCAATCAATTTCTTATAGGACATTGGAGTCATCAACATGAATTGTCTATAACTTGTATAATTTGAAAGACTATTGCTCGTGGTCACCAATGTTCCATTTATGTAGACACTGATTTTTCTAAATAAATTGTATAGTACACAATTTTCTTAGGATAAACCCTCAGCTGCACTTGGGTTTTCATTGTTAGATTTTTAACAATGACACGTAAATCTATAAATTTTGAATGAAAATCTATGAAATAAACTTCAGTGGAATAAATTGTAAAATTGATGTTTTCAGAGAGTGGTTGTTGCGGGTAGAATTGTTCATAGTAACCGTATTTTATACTGACATCTAAATTTTCTGCATTGAAAAGATTTAGAGATGATTTGACTGAAGAATTAGATTCTTTATGGGGTGGATATGCCGTTTCTAAGAAAAGAAATCCTTTTTCCATCTAACAATTTTTATTTTCTTTTTCTTGTTCGATGCTTTAAGCTTCCAGCCTGAGTTGAGACTGATGAGTGATAAGGTTTTTCTCACCCTTTTTAAACATTTTCCACTTTGTCATGATTTCAATCGCTCTTCGAGGGATCTGGAACCGGACCTGAGATTTTATGAAACACTTTCATGAAAATCCTTCCCAGAGCGCAACCATTTACTGTAGAGGACACATAATTCATGACAACTGGTGCAATATGTTAATTAGCCAAGGGTAACAGGACATTGACGAACGACACCTTCAATAGTCCATTCCATGGCCCAATTGTCATGGTCCAAGAGTAGTAACATAGCAATCAACATCAGGACAAACAAAATATGTTTTATTAGCCATCTCACTGAATGGGTCGAAAATGACACGTAATTACAGCTAAACATTTTGTTATTTCTAGAGATTCGCCCAAATCACTTCTTAATGTTAATTGACGGTGCGCCAAATACAAAGTGTTGACTGCACTGTATTGAAGGTACTTTATATTTTAGTGGTGAATGTGTTCACTAGAGGTTTTTCGTTCAAGAATGCGTGAAAAGAGACATCACTATTACAGACTCTCGATCTCTTGACAAAGCATACTTAAAGAAATATACAATTGTCAAATGAGAAGCCGGGTGAAAAGTCTGCATAGATAACATGTTGCTTACCCCTGAAACTTATTACTTAATAACAAAGTCTTTAAAACCGAGAACCTCACGTAAATTCTTATTGAGGAATATTTTTTTCATTCTCAAATGGATTGGTAATATAAATTCACCGCTAATCTGGTTAATAGTTGAACATGAGCCAGCATTTTTTGATATGCAATACTTTTGTTGATAACTCGACACAAATCACTCATATTGCTGTATTCCTCATTTGGTATAATTGCAAGGGGGTAATCATCAAAGTCAAAATCACTGCACCCTCGTCAGAAAAGTCAAAGGGTCTTACTTTAATCTCATATGTACGATCCTTTCTTAGGATATCATATATATTTCTACGAATACAATCAACAAGAGCAAGTTCATAACCTCCCCCGCATTTAATGGGGGGGGGGAAGTTTTGTCCCAAAATTGCTCGTTTTATCCAAGTTGTCATAGAGGGGGTCAGAGACATTGGACATGAATATCACATAAAAAGTATTAAACATTATGAACGTCTTCAGCGGCAATCCAGGAATCAAAATCAGAGTTTTATCCTAGCCAGTGACCAAGCAATTGTCGCTTACCCTTGCGAGTTCGACTCTTTAATACCTTTTAAATTTGATAGATCCCACAATTTCCTTTTTTTTGCAATGTATAACCATACAAACCACCAAGGATCTTGTCATGTTTCATATCACGAAGACGATATTTTGCAGGTTTATTGTCTAAGACCTTTGACACTTTAAAAAGTTCAGTAGACCACAATTAATTCTTTTTTTCAAGAACATTTCTTGTTCGATTGATTCGAACAGTATCACCAACATTAAATGTTTTTCTTTCCAGGTTTTTCGTTAGAATATTGTTTTAAAAAAATATCAAGTGTAATATTACTGTTATAAACTTCTAGAGGCAAATTATCGGACAAGGATTAATGACCATGTTGATTATAAATAATCATAATTTTATCTAAATTAAAAATAAAAGAAGCAGTATTTTCAGTGTGCAATATCATCAAATTAAAAGTCGAATAGTTCTTATCAAACTTTCAGCCAATGCCGCCTTTATTACGCTATTAGTATAATAAATTACTGAATTATATTTCAATAAAAAACTTTTTACAAGTGGATTAGTAAATTCACTATCCCGATCTGTTTGAATTTCTTATATAAATCTTGCTCAAGAATGCTTTATTCACCTTTAGCAACTTCATTGCCTCTCTTTGACTGTAATGGAACCACATATGCTTAGCGACTAAAAATATCTATTGCAAGAAAAATATACTTGCACGGTCAATTATGACGTCTGTGAATCTCGTCTAGAGTCAAAAGATTTGCTTGTACTATAAGCAGGGGGAATTTGGCTTTAATTTTTCGATAGTTACGACTTCTGGTCCAATGATTTTGATAAGAAATGTAACTGGGTTTCTTCTATAAATACTCTTTTTCTAGCTTCTGTTCAACCCTGGCAATTTTAGAAAGTGTAGTGGGAGAACTTAAGCTTCCGACTTCTCCGATATTCTCATAAAGACGTTTCCAAACTTGATCCGTTTTGATTGTAATCGTGGTGTGAAGCGTCCGCTACCATTTTGCATACTAAATTAGGTGGAAAGACTGCGTTCGTTTAACACCCTTACCATGCCCACTTGGCGTGCCATCACTTGATATATCTCGTGATATTTCTCTGAATTCCCTTAATCATTTTAAAATATGTTTATTCCCAATAAGACTTTTGGGAAAATCTGAAGACTTTAAAAATTTATATAAATGACTGTCAAAGGATTCAAGTCTTTTAAGATTTACAATCAAATCTGATAACAAATCAATTCAATTGTAGGGTTTGCCCTGGATTTTAACTTCATTCTTTGTCTCGTCAATTTCTTCATTTTCAGCGACATAGTTCTAAAGTCTTTCACTTTCCTCACGATAGGATGGGTGTAAAGTTTACAGCAATTGTTGATAAATCTTCTTCTTTTTTCGGCTTTTTCAAAAGTTCAAAACTTTTAGTACTTTCGGAAGTTTGATCAATGACATTAACTTTGAGCGGTCTTTCACGGTAAAGTTTATGTTTGGTGACAAATCGAAGGGTATTTTAAAGCAACATTAACTTTTCATCATTGGCAACTGTTTCATTGTTAATAAATTTATCAAGGTTATTTGTAAAGTGCTCTTTTGGTGAAAGAGCATGTTCAATTGGCGTCAATTTATAGGCTTTAGCCATTTCTAGCGAATATTGTTTACACATCCTACGATTATCGGCAGTACCAATGAAAAGAAACAGTCACCTGCTTGAACAAGCCGTTTTCTTTTGCTTTTTCATTTCTTTTTGATGGCTAGGGCACGTACAAGTGAACTGTGTTGCTTTGTCTGTTGTCTAACACTTTCTGAAAGTTGAATATTGCCTTCCGTTAAATTTAAACAAAGTTCAGATAAGAGATTAATGAACTCATTTTCAATACCATGTTTGAGTATAGCTTTCCTAACCCGTGGTTTTGAATTGGCTAGGACATAAAAATGATTTTTTTTTAATTTAGATTCTTCAGCGCCATGATGGCGACTAATGATGTTTTTTACTATTCACGGGTAGATATACAGTAATTTCATATATACAGCAAATAACACACAACTCTTCAGGTGTGGTGACGCTTTCTAATTAAGTAAAATTTTGGATTTTAATAAAAACATTAAGCCGCAATACAAAGTTTTGAAATACCACTTTTTATTAAGATAAGGATCAGATTCTGGTATGTGTATACTTAATAGGAAATTGAAAAATCACCACTTCCTAGCTATGTGCGTCAGTGGGCCCCGATAAGGCGTGGTTGATGAAATGTATAAAAGATACATTTTGTGGGAACGGGGTGTGAAATACTAATTTAATGCCGGACTGACCTCTGGTCCGTTAATTTAGAAATACCATGGAATATTGTTGAATTAATGTAATTGTTCAAGTATCTTATTGTATTGTACTGTATTGTAGATTTCTTATATTTGTTTGACTCCCTAAGACAACCAGTCCCAGCGGAATATATATTATCAAACCCTGTACTTGTGTATGTTAGCTGAATAAAAGTATTGTCTTATAGCCAACGTCTCTGCAATCTAAATTTAGTCCCTCGAATATTCCCAGCTCATATGCCTCATCAGTCAGGTCATAGCCTAAGGCACGCTACCAAAGTTTATTTACCTTAGGATCACCAGTATCTCCCCTAGAAAGGGAGTAATAAAGGCATCAACAACAACTTCGCCGTAACACCTTAAAACCACTTTACCAAAACGGCGTGTTTTGGTTAAGATCCAGTAGAATATACCCATAAGGTTTATTAGTCTTGATTGGAGGTGGAAAGTAACAATTTTGGATCTTCAGGGTAGATTTGTTTATTTAGATTTGTAAAAGCAATTGAATCGCAAACAATCCTATAGATGACATAGTTAGCACAATTTAAAGCAAGGGTTTCTCATATATTTAATTTGATTAAAAATATTATGGAGAACAAGAATTATGAAACTTTTTTCATGGTTTGTCCGGACCGTGAATAATTGTAGCATCTCCAAAGACCATTCTTCAATTGATTTAGCTAAATCATCAATAATCAACCACGGGTTTTCGTGAAATACTATTAAACACATCAAGTCCTCGTACGAATTTCATCGGTGCAATACTTTTCATTTCGCTATAGGACTCTTGCCATGCAATATAGTAATCATAGATATTTTTTGGATTCTCCAAGAACATTTTATCACGTTTTGAATTATTTTCGTCAATAGTGCTGTTTTACTAGGCATTGATGGTCCGCAAAGACGTTATCTGAATGGTGTTTTAAATTGATACATACTCCGCCAATTTTATAATATAACTAACCAAACCTAACCTCAATCTGTTAAATAAATTCTCAATAAAATAGAACATACATGGTTTCTTTAGTGTAAATATATTCACTACAAATTTTTAAAACTGATTTACACAAGTAATTAAGAATATTTAAAATGGCAGTGGACAAACAAAATAAAATAGACACTTGAACATTTTAAAAAATGCACTTCAATATGTCACAAGGTGGGGTGGCCACTGCGAAGGCCAAAGCCCACTGCTGAGCTGGAGAATGTTCGGCACCCATAACTCCACTGACGAAAGCTCCCCCCCGCTCCCCCTACTCACCGACTATAGGGCATTATCCAGACCAAGACTTCCTTTGGAATTGATCTGAAGTAAGAGTGACAACTCGGTAGTACCGTCATACCGTCCGTGCATACATAGACTTTGTTCGATATGGTGGAGAGGCATTTTTTTTACTCGAACTGTGTAGTTTCTATATTTTAAAGAGCGAATCACCATGACTTACGATCTTGGAGCTAAATTAATTTCCACACTGTTCCTATAAACATTCATGTTCAAATTTTCCATTACATAGTTTGAAGGCAACCCCTTCCAGACTTGTCTGGTAACTCATTGTACGTTTCAACACAGTACACCTTTGGACCAGAAAACACACCTTTGGATACCGAGTCGCACCTCGTCTCGGATTTTTAATTTAATATAAATGATTTGAGGCCTGGCGCTTCACTAGCTCCGGATAAACGGACTCATTCCAGTTGGTGTAATTCATTCGGGAGCTAATGTGCCTACTATTTTCCAAATCGTGCAACAGATTATCTGTTTTAACTTTTAACAGGAAGGAAGCACTATCTCCATAATTCACTTTAACTTTCCCCTCCCCCCTTCATTGGAATATACACATATTTTAATAAAACTCTAACATGAATTTTTTAAAAATTTCTAAAATGGCACTGCCAGCAGCAATGTTTTTATTTAAAACTACATTTTTTCTTTCTATGTAAAAGGACCATATTGGAGTCTATTATCGTGAACTTTATGAAGTTTGGATCTGTAATGATTCGAGCAAATTCTTTTGGGTCGATCAGAACGTAACAACGACTCCTATATCGCAGACTGTCGCACATCTTACCAAAGGCCGAATTCAAAACAAATTTAAAGTTCTCTTTTTCGACATTTGTTTTCGCTTCAGATCATTTCTTGACAAAATATTCACCGCAAAAGAGCA
The DNA here is from genome assembly GCF_049724085.1 of Artemia sp. Qi Xiang Cuo. NCBI lineage: Eukaryota > Metazoa > Arthropoda > Branchiopoda > Anostraca > Artemiidae > Artemia > Artemia sp. Qi Xiang Cuo. The sequence continues at coordinate 32,271,198 of NC_142802.1, read as the reverse complement.
TGATATACAACAATATTCCGTTTCAGATGAAGATCGACAATAGGGTTTGGATTTGAAGGTGTCCAGTGCATACCCCCATCCTCTACCAAAGATAAATTATAAGGACTCAAAGAGTCCCTAGGTACCGGTCTATTTATGCACGGGAAAACAAAGTCCTTTACTGAAGTCATGCAGTTCGAAAGGTATTTCACCATCAATTTTGAAAAATCATCCTTATGGTTCATTCTCCTCAACAGTGTGAATGTTGGGGAAATTTGGAGCAGAAGAATTGTCAAGTCATTGATAATTCCCCCACGGCAAATAAAAGTGAGAGATTGCCGACGGATAAAGGGAATTTATATCGAAGAAAACGTATTACACTTTTCACCGGTGCGTTTCCAGTCGGGTCAGTGTCAAGGATACTATCCCTGTGAAAAATATACCCTCCCCGTATGGATCTCTCCACAAAAAGTGCTAATCCACGTCGGTGATTAGACCTATTTTTGTATAACAAATTTTTTAACTAAATCCATCACCACATGAGCAGTTGAAAAATAATATCCTAAATCCAACACAAGTTCCTCGTAAATATTGTCCATGTTTTTACAGACAATACATAATAACGTCCATACATCACTTTCCAGGTAAATTTTACAATAATCCCACCCATTTTTACATCCTCCCTTAGCCAAAACCCTCTTGGTAAATTCATAATCGGTAGTTGTACATTGATGATCACCAAGTGAATCATAAAACACTTCAATGAGTGGTACTTTTTCCTCACACAGCCTTGAAGTGGCGTTGTGGTACTCGTACGGGTATAAGCCCTTACACATTAATAAATCATACATTTCATCATCTGGAAAGTGCTGTTTGAGGAGAGAGAAACTATATAAATCATCGCTTTTTTGTACTTGAATGAGTTGATTTTGGGAAAATACTATAGGAATGTAAAAAACGGATTTTATTCAAGTACGTATTAATTTATCCAATTACTTTCCATTTCAATTCTAAGACTAGCAGCTTCTCAGATGATTTGGGTATGATTGCATATGAAAAGAACCATCTACCCATGCGCCGTCTATAACTTCATCTTTGTGTTAGCGTGCCAATGCTGGTAATATGAATTTCATATCGTAATTGGAATTGTGCATGTAAGCCGGTAGAAAGTATTGCTGCTTAAAATTTACATTACACGATTTACGCACAACCCCCCGTAAAGTTACTCTTCCCGATTGAATAGAATCACTTAAATGAACATGCTCGCGGACTTTCGCATCCCCACTACCTTCAACAATTTTTTTCTTACAAGCCCAGCATATATCTTTATTTTTAATAGCAAAATCGTCTTCCGGTGATAGAGTCGTTGGATAATGTGTATTGCGCAGCCGTGAAATTGCCCTATTAGCTTGTTTAATAAGTGCAACCATAGCTGTGCCAACACAAATTTCCCCAACCAATGTCTCAATTGAATCTACCAATTGCATGGTATTACTTGAGTCTGTTCGTGCGTGGGCAAAAGAGACCGCAATGCCTTCGTTTTTTTTTCACTTGATTCAAATTTGATTGAACGAATCGTACACATCCGTGAGTTTAGCTTCGATGTCTCATGTCACCTTGTCACTCTGCAGGAGCGGGTTCTGAAAGATTTTGAACCGCAAAATGGCATTGTCACTCGACACCGTCTCCATGGACTGGTATCCATGCTGCTTGCAGTGTTTCAAGTGTCTTCTCAATTTTAATTCACTACGAAATCTAGACAAACACATTGGACAGCATGTCCCCCCATACCCTTTTACCCTCACTTAAAACCAGACTAATATGTAGAATTGGAAAGAAATGTCAAGTTGAATCAGACTCTTGGGCATTCTCGTAAAGAAGCAATTCCAGTGCTTCACTGACTCAATGAACCCTCTTGAAATCTTATTCTAATTCTTTACAAAACTTTAACACTGTAACCCAAATCTTAATATGTACGTTTGCCCTCTCAAAAATGTCAACCCCCTTAAGCTATACAAAGATAATACTCCTTTAAAAAATGAAAATCATCTTTAGGAAAATCTCCCCCATCCTCGCCCACATTAACTGCCAAACCGTCCAAATGCGTTTTACTAGTATTATCCTTCCAGACTTTATGCCCGGCGACAAGGACAGAATAATTGAAACGCTCTAAGCCCGTATCGAAAAAGAATCGTTGTACACCCTGACACGCCTTTAAATCTGCATTATATGTTGCACCCCCCTTTTTTTCCTCTTCTCACCTCTTAAAACAAAGTCCCTTTTATTTCTTTTATTAACTTTTAATTTCCCAATAAACAGAACAGCCAACCCGCTCCCATTTTTTTTATACCCCTTTATCCTATTAAAAGTTTCCCCCACCCAAACAGAAAAAACTCTCAAAATTATGTAAGTCAGGGTGAAGTGTTTGCATCGTAGTTTGCAGGTGATACTTGTTTAAATTACCCCTGCTTGTACTAAAAAATATATTTCGACTATGATTGATGTCTTTATACTATCGCGCTCTCCCGCCTCCCAAATATGGTTTTCAAGAAGTGCCCGAATCTTGCAGACATACGAGTGGACAATATCGATTCGATCCGTATAGATACTACCACTTGTATGACTATAAATGGGTCTCCAAACTCAGCCCTAAAAACAAGAATATTGCGCAAAGCGGTATTAGCTAAATAAAAATCGGGCAATACAGAGGGTGACCGGAACCACTTTTTCCTGCACCCTCCTCTTCACTTTGCGTTGAGGGTACTGTCTCGACCTTGTTTACTGGTAACTGTTCGATTCATTCATAGTCCTTATCAAGACTGGGACCCCACATAATACTGTTCATGTCATACATAGGGGAGCTGAATTAATCGCGCTCACCCCCACACTTAAACCCCCTCTCGTTCACTACTCTCCGGGGCCTCTTCCAATTCTCTAAGCGACTCTAAGAGTTTGTAGGCCACTTGAGATGTTGCTATGTAAACCTAGAAAACAATTAGAATATATTAGCTTACTGGAACACTTCATCCTAGGAAAGTGGAATAGTTAAGAATGGGTTTGAAGGACCTCATTAGTACCTAACAACCATAGAAGGGCAATGTGGCCCCCCCCCCATATAAAAGACACCATACTACTCGCTATAAGTGTAATGGGTCTCCAAAGACCCCTTCGGACCCATGCTACAGGGTATAAATGTGATAATCCTCTAAGGGTTCTCTCCTTTGGATGTATTGAGAGTATATACCATGGGGCCCCCTCACTAGCAGTTAAGCGCTTATGTCTATTAAAAGGCCTTACCGGGGAATCGTGTCTGACCAGATCTCGAAAAAACTCTCGGCCCATTCCAGTATTTTATAACTAGTGTCATCGTCCGCCGGTGCAGCTTTTTCACCATAAGAATTTGGGAGCAGATTGTCAGTTATAATGTCAAAATCAACCTGAAATAGAAAATTTTACTCCTTTTACCAGTCAAAAAAATGTAAATCTAACGAGCCAGAGGGACCGTTATTATACTGAAAAGCCTTCAGAACTAATGGGGCTAGGTTTCCCATTATTAACCTCATCCCCCCCCCCCCAAAAAAAAATCAATACAAGGCTCTGTACATACTTACTTGTACTTGTAGCTGGACTCAAGCATCTCCGCTCTCCCTGGCGTCCAGTAGCTTCGTCATTGTAGTAAGCCAAGAGTCTCTGTCGTTTGCGAGTGGCTTAATCAGATCGAGCCAGGACTTTTCCCATTGTCGTCCATACTTCTTGAAGCCACCGATTGGGTCTAGGTCAGCCTTGATACAGACGAGCCAAGTTTCCTTTTGTCACCCATGTCGCTTTTTCCATCCCGAAAGAGGTGTACATCTGAGGGCCTTATTGACAAAGGTGTGTGTTGTGATGCGAAGTGTATGGCTGAGCCGTCGGAGTCTTCTTTGTTTAATTATAGTGGTCAAATCAGAACGCTGATAGCAGATTTTGTGGAGTTTGACATTGCTGACACGATCATGGAGTTAAGTACCAATTATTCTCCTTAAACATGAATGGTCAAATACGTTGAGGGCTTGAATGTCGGATGCTTTCATATTCCATGTCTCACAGCCGTATAGTAGGACAGACCGAACAAGGGCATGTTAAATCCTTATTCTTGTCTTCAGACGAACATTTTTCTGATTCCATAGAGAGTGATGTAGCTTGGTGAAGACTCCAGTTGCTGAAGCAGTTCTTGACTGTATTTCTGATGTGCATCCTCCTATTGGGTCTACCAGAGAGCCTAGGTACTTAAATTCATGTATGTCGTCTATGGGTGACTGTTCTAGTAAAATTGGGGGGTCTTGAGATGATATACCGGACGCCATGACTTTTGTCTTCAGGGAGCTTATTTTCAGGCCGACCACGGAGGATTCTTCAGCTACCTTCGATAGCATAGATTGGGCTTCTGAACTAGATTCAGCTAACAAGCAAATATCGTCGGTGTAGTCCAGATCGGTGATCATAAAATTGGGACTTACTTCAACGCCTGAAAAGGTCGTCATTGCTCTGGTCATAATCCATTCGATCACGAAATTAAATAAGACGGGACACAATATACATCCCTTTCGGACACCAAAATCAATTTGGAACATCGACGAGAGTTTTGCACCGATCTGAATTTGGGCTCGCGTATGCTGGTAGTATGCTTGGATAAGTCAGACTATCTCGCCTGGTACTTCATCCTCTGTCTTGGTCTTCCAGATTCCATCCCTTAGAACAGAATCAAAAGCTGTAATAAAATATATGAATAGAGACACTTCTGGTTTCTGGTGTTTTGCCCTGTGTTCAAGGGGTTTGTCTTAAAACGAATAGTTGGTCAATTGTTCCCACGCCTGGGTGGAATCCCGTTTGAATGGGCCTTGTCTCTGCGTTGCGCTGGATACGAAAACGATTATGTAGCACTATAGTAAAAATTTTGCGGCAATGCAAATGAGAAAAATCCCGCGATAATTGCTGCATTTTGTCTTTAGTCCTTTTTTGAAGAATGGGAGGATGATAGAGTCTTCCCAACCCTGAAGAACCATCTCTTCTTCCCATATACGAAAAGTTAGTTTATTAATCCTGCTGACAAGTGCTGCCCCTCCATACTTGTAAAGTTCGGCCGGAGTGTCATCAGGACCAGGAGCTTTATTGCTTTTATGGTAATAAATTGCTTGTTGGACTTCTTTTAACGTGGGGGGATCTATCTTCATCCAAACTTTGAGTTTGTTCGTCGTTCGCTTGCACCTGGAGAGCTTCAAAGCGGCTAGACAACTCTAAGCAGAATGCCTGTCATATATTAGGATCATCGAAGCGATTGGTATCAAATCTTCGTGGAGGTTTCCTCTTGGGGCGTGCTGCAAGTCGTAACTTTAGATCTAGCTTGACTAGAAGATGATCTGGCCCATGTTTAGAGCCAGTATCTGCTCCAATGTACGATCTACTATTCGTAGCCATTGATTTCCAACGGCGGGACATGAGGATGTAATCAATCTGGCGTTTTGCTCTACCATCTCTTGAATACCATGTGGCTCTGTGACTGGTCTTGTGTTTGAATAAGGTATTGGTAATGACCAAATCATTCGTCATGACAAAGTGTTGAAGTCTTAATCTCCTGCTACATCTAGCTCCAAGACCGAAGTGGCCAATGGCAGACTCAGCATTGGATACTTTTCAATCAATTCTGGCGTTAAAGTCACCTCCAATAAAGATGAGGTTTCGTTTTGAGACTTTCTTAAGTGTACAAGTTAGAACTTGGTAGAAAAAGATGTGCTTCGCTCTCCGGTTCGTCTCTGGTTGGAGCATAAACTACAGTAACTGATATGTTGAATAGGTGGCATTTGAATTGCGCTCTTGCTACTCTATATCAGATAGGTTCCCACTCTAGAAGTGACTTCGCTGATAGGGGGCTGAAAATGATGCCCAGCGTTGAGAGCGTTGACTATCTTCAATTGCTGTGGAGAGTTTTGCGGTAGTCTTTTGCGGTATCCTATCGTAGCTTCTGCAGCCTCGTGGATTATATTGCGTATGGTCAACCACTCTTCATCCAAACTTTGAGTTTGTTCGTCGTTCGCTTGCACCTGGAGAGCTTCAAAGCCGCTAGACAACTCTAAGCAGAATGCCTGTCATATATTAGGATCATCGAAGCGACTGGTATCAAATCTTCGTGAAGGTTTCCTCTTGGGGCGCACTGCAAGTCGTAACTTTAGATCTAGCTTGACTAGAAGATGATCCGGCCCATGTTTCGAGCCAGTATCTGGCTTTCATAATCAATCTGGCTTTCAGTATCTGGCTTTCATAATCAATCTGGCTTTTTTCTCTACCATCTCTTGAATACCACGTGGCTCTGTGACTGGGCTTGTGTTTGAATAAGGTATTGGTAGTGACCAAATCATTCGTCATGACAAAGTGAAAAAGTCTTGATCTCCTGCTACATCTAGCTCCAAGACCGAAGTGACCAATCGCAGACTCAGCATTGGATACTTTTCCCCCAATTCTGGCGTTAAAGTCGCCTCCAATAAAGATGAGGTTTCGTTTTGGTACTTTCTTAAGCGTACAAGTTAGAACTTGGTAGATAAAGATCTGCTTCGCTCTCCGGCGCGTCTCTGGTTGGAGCATAAACTACAATAACTGATATGTTGAATAGGTGGCATGTGAATCGTGCTCTTGCTACTCTATGTTAGATAGGTTCCCACTCTAGAAGTGACTTTGCTGATAGGGGGATTAAAATGATGCCCACTCCCCCATACGCAGATCCATCAAGGGATCCGGAGTTGAAAAGGAGAAAGAAGCGTCGTCCTCATGAGTTCTAATCTCTGAGCCTTCCACAATGCCGTTGATTCGAGTTTCTGAAACGCATATTATGTCTATTTTGTAACGCAACAATTCCCCAGCGTTAAACGACTGGGTTGTTAGGCATTTCATCAAGCAGACCTTCCAGTATCCTACACTGAGGGGTTGTCTATGTTTCCGAAGTAGTACCTCAGCTTGCCAATTTTTTGGAGAAGGCGCTGATTAAACCTTCAACGCATCGCTTGCTGGGGATGAATGTGCTTGCCAATTTTTCTGAGAAGGTGCCAATAAAACCTTCAACGCATCGCTTGCCGGGGATGCCGTAGTATGGGTTGTACTCTTTATATTGACTTGCATTTGGACGTTTCGTGTAAATATATTTAACCATGCAGGTCTCCACTCCCTGATGTGATTCTCTGCGGTTTGGCCTAGCAAAAACTGGGATAGGCAATTCCGGCCGTTTACACCTGACTAACACGATGAGGAAACCACAGTAGGATTTCTCCTATGTTTAACTAGGGACGGAAGACTAGACAAACCTGATGGGAAGACCACACCTCCCAAACCATCAGGACCATCCAGACTTTTTAAAACCAACCTAGTTCACAAGAGCTTTTAGTCAGGGGCAATACAAGCCTCTGGCTATTTCCTGAATAGAATACCTTATGTAGCTATTTCTCTCGTAGGATCTTGTCTCAAAACTATTAATCTAATAAGCTACCACTATGATATTGAAATGTCTTCAAAACTAACGGGGGGGGGCAGATGGAACTAACAGGTCTATAGAGTAACAAATCCATAATCGAAAACTTTCAATACAAGATTTTAATTTTTCGTGGAGAGAATGTCCTACCCCACCCCCGTTATAAGGACCCTTCAGAGTAAAAAAAAATACCCTGTTATTTAGCACTAATTGTTTTCCAAACCCTTAAAAACTCACGAATAAGATCCTTCAGAGCCTGAAAAGAATGTGTAATCACATAAGAAATTACTGAAAAATGCTATATAGCACCTTTATTAGGCTGAAAGAAAATCTGTAATCACATAAAAAATTAGTGAAAAATGTCATGCAATATCTTTATTGGTGGCCGGCCTTTACCTCCTGGCGATTATCCCCCCCCTGGAAAACACCCCCCCCACCCGTGGAAAAAGCCCCCCACAGAAAATAACCCTCATGAAAATTCTACCGTGGAAAATACCCCCTGAGGAACATACCCCCAGAAAATACCCCACCCCTCCCCCAGAAAATGCCTCCCCGCGAAAATAAGGTTTTCCAAATTTGAAAATTTTATTTTTATTATTTCCGTTGGAAGAAGGAATTTTTGTATTTGCGTATTATGTGCCCCTCACTCAAGTTTACGCTGTGTAAAATCATAGGCAGCGCGCTAAAGCTGCCTAAGTAAAGAACGATGTGGGCACAATGTGTTTTTTTTTTCTTCAGCCGGGCACTTCGTATCGATGGAGTTGTGGTAGAAACTTCAAAAAGGGCTCATTCCATTGGAAATTGGAGTGGCTAGTGCCCTTTTTAATAGTCGAAAGGGATTGGAGGGCAACTAACCCCCCCCCCCCCCACGCTCATGATTCCCTCAAACACATCCAATCAAAATTTTGAGATAGCCATTTTGCTCAGCGTAGTTGATTTTTTCATAGAAAATATGTTTTTGAGGAGGACACTCCTCCACAATCCTCGGGGCAAGGGTTGTAAGTTATGCCCTGGGGGCATATAAGGTTTTTATAGAAGGCGTTGTCGCAGAAACTTCAAAAAAGGGTCATTCGATTGGAAATTCAAATGGCTAGTGCCCTTTTTAATAGTCGAAAGTGATTGGAGGGCCACTAGCCCCCCCCCCCCTCTTACGCCCAGCTTTTCCCCAAACACATCCAATTAAAATTTTGAGATAACCACATTATTCAACGTAGTTTTAAGTTCTGTAAGTTAGGTCTTCGAGGATGACAACCCCCTCACAGCCCTCAGGAAAAGGGTTGTAAGTTATGTCCTGGGGGCATATAAAGTTTTATAGAACGTGTTATCGTAGAAACTTCAAAAAGGGCTCAAAAAGTGCCCTTTTTAATAGTCGAAAGTAATTGGAAGGCAACTAACACCCCTTCCACGCCCAGCATTTCCCCAAACACATCCAATCAAAATTTTGAGATAGCCATTTTGTTCCACGCAGTTAAAGTTCAGGAAATTATACTTTTGAGCAGGACACTCTCCCCACAGTCTTCAGGGCAAGGGTTATAAGTTGTGGCCTGGGGGCACAATGTGTTTTTTTTTCTTCATCCGGGCACTTCGTATCGAAGGAGTTGTCGTAGAAACTTCGAAAAGGGCTCATTCGATTGGAAATTGGAGTGGCTAGTGCCCTTTTTAACAGTCGAAAGTGATCGGAGGGCAACTAACCCCCCCACGCCCATCATTCCCCCAAACGCCGCCAATCAAAATTTTGAGATAGCCATTTTGTTCAGCGTAGTTGATCTCCAGATAGAGAATATATTTTTGAGGAGTGCACTCCTCCATAACCCTCGTGGCAAGGGTTTTAAGTTATGCCCTGGGGGCATATAAGGTTTTTATAGAAGGCGTTGTCATAGAAACTTCAAAAAAGCTCATGTGATTGGAACTTCAAAGGGATAGTGCCCTTTTTAATTGTCGAAAGTGATCGGAGGGCAACTAACACCACCCCAACGCCCATCATTTCACCAAACACATCCAATCAAAATTTTGAGATAGCCATTTTATTCAGCGTAGTTGATTTCCAGATATAAAATATGATTTTGAGGAGGACACTCCCCTACAATCCTTGGGGCAAGGGTTTGAAGTTATGCCTTGGGGGCATATAAGGTTTTTATAGAAGGCATTTTCATAGAAACTTCAAAAAAGACTCATTCGATTGGAAATTCAAAGGGCTAGTGCCCTTTTTAGTACTCGAAAGTGATTGGAGGGCAACTAGCCCCCCCCCCACGCCCATCATTCCCCCAAATACATCCAATCAAAATTTTGAGATAGCCATTTTGTTCAGCGTAGTTGATCTCCAGATAGAAAATATATTTTTGAGGAGGACATTCCTCCATAACCCTCAGGGCAAGGGTTGTAAGTTATGCCCTGGGAGCATATAAGGTTTTTATAGAAGGCGTTGTCGTAGAAACTTGAAAAAAGGCTCATTCGATTGGAAATTCAAAGGACTAGTGCCCTTTTTAATAGTCTAAAGTGATTGGAGGGCAACTAGCCCCCCCTTTTACGCCCAGCTTTTCCCCAAACACATCCAATTAAAATTTTGAGATAGCCACATTATTCATCGTAGTTTTAAGTTCTGTAAGTTAGGTCTTCGAGGATGACAACCCCCTCACAGCCCTCAGGAGAAGGGTTGTAAGTTATGCCCTGGGGGCATATAAAGTTTTTATAAAACGTGTTGTCGTAGAAACTTCAAAAAGGGCTCAAAAGTGCCCTTTTTAATAGTCGAAAGTAATTGGAAGGCAACTAACACCCCTTCCACGCCCACCATTTCCCCAAGCACATCCAATCAAAATTTTTAGATAGCCATTTTGTTCCACGCAGTTAAAGTTCAGGAAATTATACCTTCGAGCAGAAAACTCCCTCCACAATCTTCAGGGCAAGGGTTATAAGTTGTGCCCTGGGGGCATATAAGTTTTTATTGAAATATTTGTCGTACAAAATTGAAAAAGGGCTCATTCGATTTGAAATTCAAAGGTCTAGCGCCCTTTTTAATAGTCCAATGTGATTTGAGGGCAACTAGCCCCCCTTTCTCGCCCACCTTTTCCTCAAAAAGAATCCAATCAAAATTTTTAGATAGCCCTTTTGCTCAGTAGTGAGGATTTCCAGATGTCCCCCATGTCGCTTTTTCCATCCCGAAAGAGGTGTACATCTGAGTTTCTTATTGACAAAGATGTGGTGTGGGCAACGAAGTGTATGGCCGAACCGTCGGAGTCTTCTTTGTTTAATTATAGTGGCCAAATCAGAACGCTGATAGCAGATTTTGCGGAATTCGATATTGCTTACACGATCACGGAGTTTAGTGCCAATTATTCTCCTTAAACATGAATGGTCAAATACGCTGAGGGCTTGAATGTCAAATGCTTTCATAGTCCATGTCTCACAGCCGTATAGTAAGACAGACCGAACAAGGGCCTGGTAAATCCTTATTCTTGTCTTCAGACGAACGTTTTTCTGGTTCCATAGAGAGAGATTTAGTTGGGTGAAGACTCCAGTTGCTGAAGCAACTCTTGAGTGTATTTCTGATTTGCATCCTCCTATTGGGTCTACCAGAGAGCCTAGGTATTTAAATTCATGTATTTTGTCTATGGGTGACTGTTCTAGTAAAATTGGGGGGTCTTGAGATGATATACCGGACGCCATGACTTTTGTCTTCAGGGAGCTTATTTTCAGGCCGACCATGGAGGATTCTTCAGCTACCTTCGATAGCATAGATTGGGTTTCTGGACGAGATTCAGCTAACAAGCAAATATCGTCAGCGTAGTCCAGATCGGTGATCATAAAATTGGGACTGCTTTAACGCCTGAAAAAGTCGTCATTGCTTTGGTCATAATCCAGTCGATCACGAAATTAAATAAGACGGGAGACAATATACATCCCTGAAGGACACCAAAATCAATTTGGAACATCGAGGAGAGTTCTCCACCGATCTGAATTTGGGCTCGCGTATGCTGGTAGTATGCTTGGATAAGTCTGACTATCTTTCCTGATACTCCATCCTCTGTCTTGGACTTCCAGACTCCATCCCTTAGAACAGAATCAAAAGCTGTAATAAAATATATGAATAGAGACACTGTTGGTTTCTGGTGTTTTGCCCTGTGTTCAAGGGTTTGTCTTAAAACGAATAGTTGGTCAATTGTTCCCATGCCTGGGTGGAATCCCGCTTGATTGGGCCTTGTCTTTGCGTTGCGCTGGATACGAAAACGATTATGTAGCACTATAGTAAATATTTTGCAGCAATGCATATGAGAGAAATCCTGCGATAATTACTGCATTTTGTCTTCAGTCCTTTTTTGAAGACTAGAAGGATGATAGAGTCTCCCCAATTCTGAGGAACCATCGCTTCTTCCCATATACGACAAGTTAGTTTATGGATCCTGCTGACAAGTGCTGCCCCTTCATACTTGTAAAGTCCGGCCGGAATGGCATTAGGACCAGGAGCTTTATTGCTTTTATGGCAATAAATTGCTTGTTGGACTTCTTTTAACGTGGGGGGAGCCACATTCACATCATTGTAGAAAACTGCTGGGAGAGTTTGGTTCCTGCAGGTCATTAGGGCTACGACTTGGATTATGGCAGCGCTGATTATCATCTATTGCTGTGGAGAGTCGGTGCTGGTTAAGTAATCAGTCAAAGTGCTCCTTCCAGCGATTTATTATTTCGGTATTATTCGAGAGTAACTTGCCGTTTTCATCTTCGACGGATTTACTAGTAGGCTTATGTGATCTACTCCTGATTGCTTTTAGGAGCTGATACATCTTCCTGGCGTCCATTATAGAGGCAGCAGCTTCCATTTCTTCAACGATTTTCTCCCAGTAATGGCTCTTATCATTCTTAGCCGACTGGTGGCATTCTCTTCTCAAGCGTTTGAACAACTCAGATTTTCTGTCCGATATCTGTTGCTTGTGCTGAGCCAACTGAATTGGGTGCGTTGACACCCACTTATTGGACATCTTTTGCGGTATCCTATCGTAGCTTCCGCAGCCTCGTGGATTGTATTGCGTATGGTCAACCACCCTTCATCGAAACTTTGAGTTTGCTCATCGTTCACTTGCACTTGGAGAGCTTCAAAGCGGATAGACAACTCTAAGCAGAATTCCTGTCGTATACTAGGATCATCGAAGCGATTGGTATTAAATCTTCGTGGAGGTTTCTCTTTGGGCATGTTGCAAGTCGTAATTTTAGATCTAACTTGACTAGAAGATGATCTGACCCATGTTTCGAGCCAGTATCTGCTCCAATGTACGATCTACTATTCGTACCCATTGATTTCCAACGGCGGGACATGAGCCTGTAATCAATCTGGCTTTTTGCTCTACCATCTCTTAAATACCATGTGGCTCTGTGACTGGGCTTGTGTTTGAATATGGTATTGGTAATGACCAAATCATTCGTCATGACAAAGTGAAGAAGTCTTGATTTCCTGCTACATCTAGCTCCAAGAACGAAGTGGCCAATGGCAGACTCAGCATTGGATACTTTTCCCCCAACTCTGGCGTTAAAGTCACCTCCAATAAAGATGAGGTTTCGTTTTGGTACTTTCTCAAGCGTACAAGTTAGAACTTGGTAGAAAAAGATCTGCTTCGCTCTCCGGTATGTCTCTGGTTGGAGCATAAACTACAATAACTGATATGTGGAATAGGTGGCCTTTGAATTGCGCTCTTGCTACTCTATGTGAGATATGTTCCCACTCTAGAAGAGACTTCGCTGATAGGGGGCTTAAAATGATGCCCACTCCACCATACGCAGATCCATCAAGGGACCCGGAGTTGAAAAAGGAGAAAGAAGCGGCGTCCTCATGAGTTCTAATCTCTGAGCCTTCCAAAATGCCGTTGATTCGAGTTTCTGAAACGCATATTATGTCTATGTTGTAATGCAACAATTCCCCAGCGATAAGCAACTGGGTCGTTAGGCACTTCATCGAGCAGACCTTCCAGCACCCTACACTGAGGGGGTTGTCTATGTTTCCGAAGTAGTACCTCAGCTTGCCAATTTTTCGGAGAAGGCGCTGATTAAACCTTCAACGCATCGCTTGCCGGGTATGAATGGGCTTGCCAATTTTTCAGAGAAGGTGCCAATAAAACCTTCAACGCATCGCTTGCCGCGGATGCCATAGTATGGGTTGGACTCTTTATATTGACTTGCATTTGGACGTTTTGTGTAAATATATTTAACCATGCAGGTCTCCACTCCCTGATGGAACCCTCTGCGGTTTGGCCTGGAAAAAACTGGGATAGGCAATTCCGGCCGTTTACACCTGACTACCACAATGAGGAAACCACAGTAGGATTTCTCCTATGTTTAACTAGGGACGGAAGACTAGACAAACCTGATGGGGGGACCACACCTCCCAAAGAATCAGGACTATCCAGACTTTTTAAACCCAACCTAGTTCACAAGAGCTTTTAGTCAGGGACAATACATGCCTCTGGCTATTTCCTGAATAGAATACCTTATGTATCTATTTCTCTCTTAGGAAATTGTCTCAAAACTATTAATCTAACAAGCTACCACTATGATATTGAAATGTCTTCAAAACTAACGGCGGGGGGGGGGCCGAGGGAACTAACAGGTCTATAGTGTAACAAATCCATAATCGAAAACTTTCAATATAAGGTTTTAAATTTTCCTGGAGAGAATGTCCTACCCCCCTCCCATTATTAGGACCCTTCAGAGTAAAAAATACCCTGTTATTTAGCACTAATTGTTTTCCAAACCCTTAAAAACTCACGAATGAGAGCCTTCAAAGCCTGAAAAGAATGGGTGATCACATAAGAAATTAGTGAAAAATGCTATATAACACCTTTATTAGGCTGAACGTAAATCTGTAATCACAAAAAAAATTTGTGAAAAATGCCATGTAACATCTTTATTGGTGGCCGGCCTTTACCTCCTGGTGATTACTCCCCCCCCCCCTGGAAAACAGCCCCCTGCTCCCGTGGAAAGTACCCCCGCGGAAAATAATCCCCATGAAAATACTCCCGTGGAAAATATCCCCCTGAGGAACATACCCCCCAGAAAATAACCCGTCTCCCCCTCCCCAGAAAATGCCTCCCCGCGAAAATAAGGCTTTCCAAATTTGAGAATTTTATTTGAATTTTATTTTTATTATTTCCGTTGGATGAAGCAATTTTGGTACTTGCGTATTATGCGCCACTCACTCAAGTTTACGCTATGTAAAATCATAGGTAGCGCGCTAGTGCTGCCTAAGTAAAGAACGTTGTGGGCACAATTTGTTTTTTTTTCTTCAGCCGGGCACTTCGTATCGAAGTAGTTGTCTTAGAAACTTCGAAAAGGGCTCATTTGATTGGAAATTGGAGTGGCTAGTGCCCTTTTTAATAGTCGAAAGTGATTGGATGGCAACTATTCCCCCCCCCCACGCCCATCATTCCCCAAACACACCCAATCAAAATGTTTGAGATAGCCATTTTTTTCAGCGTAGTTGATTTTCAGATAGAAAATATGTTTTTAAGGAGGACACTCCCCCGCAACCCTCGGGGCAAGGGTTTTAAGTTATGCCATGGGGGCATATAAGGTTTTTATAGAAGGCGTTGTCAAGAAACTTCAAAAAAGCACCTTTGATTGGAAATTCAAAGGGATAGTGCCCTTTTTAATAGTCAAAAGTGATCGAAGGGCATCTAACCCCCCCACGCCCATCATTCCAACATGCCCACGCAATTAAAATAGAGTTTAACGTTATAGTATACTAAAAAGCTGATACTAAGAGAGATGTAGATGGCAAGAAAAGAATTTTAATAATTGGCCGTAAACTCTAGTTTTCGTGTTTCCTTAAAATATGGGCTAATAAAGGTTTTTGTCCGTAAACTCTTGTTTTTTGTAAAAAAATGCCGGTAAATGTAATTCTGTGATTCAAGTAAGAAATCTAAGTCTTTTTTTTCATCAAAAAATAAACTGTTTTCGTAAAACATGACCCAAAAAGATCGTTTGACCGTAAACTTTAGTTTTTTGTAAGAAAATTATGGAAAATACAATTCTCTGGTTCAAATGTGAAACTTAAGTCCAGTTTTGGATAAAAAATAAACTATTTCCGTAAAATCTGAGCTAATAAGGGTTTTTGACCGTAAACTCTAGTTTTTTGTAAGAAAATTATGTAAAATACATTTCGTTGGGTCATAGGTGAAACTTAAGTCCAGTTTTGGATCGAAAAATAAACTATTTTCGTAGAATCTGACCTAATAAAGGTTTTTGGCCGTATACTCTAGTTTTTGTGTTTCCTTAAAATATGAGCTAATAAAGCTTTTTGTCCGTAAACTCTAGCTTTTTGGAAGAAAATTATGGAAAATACAATTCTCTGGTTCAAATGTGAAATTAAAGTCCAGTTTTGGATCAAAAAATAAACTGTTTCCGTAGAATCTGCGCTAATAAGGGTTTTTGACCGTAAACTCTAGTTTTTTGTAAAAAAATTATGGAAAATACAATTCTCTGGTTCAAATGTGAAACTTAAGTCCAGTTTTGGATCGAAAAATAAACTATTTCCGTAAAATCTGAGCTAATAAGGGTTTTTGACCGTAAACTCTAGTTTTTTGTAAGAAAATTATGGAAAATACATTTCGTTGCCTCATAGGTGAAACTTAAGTCCAGTTTTAGATCGAAAAATAAACCATTTCTGTAGAATCTGAACTAATAAAGGTTTTGACCGTAAACTCTAGTTTTTGTGTTTCCTTAAAATATGAGCTAATAAAGGTTTTTGTCCGTAAACTCTCGTTTTTTGTAAGAAAATTATTGGAAAATACAATTCTCTGGTTCAAATGTAAAACTTAAGTCCAGTTTTGATAAAAATAAACTATTTCCGTAAAATCTGAGCTAATAAGGGTTTTTGACCGTAAACTCTTGTTTTTTGTAAGAAAATTATGAAAATACAATTCTCTGGTTTAAATGTGAAACTTAAGTCCATTTTTGGATCGAAAAATTAAATATTTCCGTAAAATCTGAGCTAATAAGTGTTTTTGACCGTAAACTCCAGTTTTTTGTAAGAAAATTATGGAAAAACATTTCGTTGACTCTTAGGTGAAACTTAAGTCCAGTTTTGGATCGAAAAATAAACTATTTCCGTAGAATCTGAACTAATAAAGGTTTTTGGTAGTAAACTCTAGTTTTTGTGTTTCCTTAAAATATGAGCTAATAAAGGTTTTTGTCCGTAAACTCTAGTTTTTGTAAGAAAATTATTGGAAAATACAATTTTCTAGTTCAAATGTGAAATTTAAGTACAGTTTTGGATAAAAAAATAAACTATCTCCGTAAAATCTGAGCTAATATGGGTTTTTGACCGTAAACTCTAGTTTTTTGTAAGAAAATTATGGAAAATCCAATTCTCTGGTTCAAATGTGAAACTTAAGTCCAGTTTTGGATACTACTAATAATGAGGACTGATGGTTCTAATTCAATATTATTTTCATAAAAACAAACTATCTTTTTCTAAACTTCGAAATTATTCAACTTTATTTATTTTTTTATTTATTTTTTTGTACGTATCTTAAAATGACAAAATATGCTTACGGCTCTAACAATTGTACTTTATGCTTGCTCAGATACACGATGAGGGTTTCTCACTGGTATTCTGTGTCCGGTTATCGACACTACCTAGTCTATTGCATGTATTAAATCAGTATTTTTTTACGCAGTGGAACGATAAACATATTATTCATATCTTTAAAAAAAAGTGAAAATGGAGCATTTTAATTAAGTGTGTTCACATGACAATGTTATTGTAGCATTGAATGCCGACAAGGAGAATTATTTAAACTATGAAACAAGTACAAATGGTAGTACACTATTGGAAATGTATGCATGCATTGTCAAGACAGCAAGGAATTAAATTTCTTTGGAGTACCGAAAAAGTTCATCTAATAATTTGGTGGATATGCGAGATTGAGATCTCTTGACATGATTGCACTCAAAGAGAATGCCAATATAAAAATAATCGTTGATGATAGAGGACAACTCCTTGCTACTGTTGCAGGTAACACATTACCTACTGATACATCCAATCGTCAGCTTTCGGGTATTAGTATTCAACGGAAGGTCAGAAACAGAAAGACCTACTCTTCTACTAATATCATAAACCATATCTTGTGTACGTGCCGAAACTGTTACCTGTGTAAAAATAATGTGATAATAGACAGTGAAATTGCCAGAAAAATAAAAAGGGCATTGGCAGAAAATATCACTATGGAATATAAAGATGAATCGATGAAAAACAAAGCACCAGCAAACGTTATTGCCATTGATCAAACAGTCAATTAACCAAATAATACCAAAGATGAAAAGTATATTGAGCCTGTTGATGACACACCAGTAAAAATTGTGTATGACTCAAAATCGAATAATGATTATTCTACTGATTACGAACTAAGAGAAGACAATAGCTACAATATCAAGAGAGAACATGGTGAACTATTTCATGGAACAGATTCAAAATGTCCAAAAATGATTATGGATATTAATAGTGTATCATAATATATTTTTGTATTAATATTCTACATAGCATTATTTCATTAAAAATATATTATGCATTACATTTTTATGTGTTCATTATTTTTAGAGTAAGCTAGCATATCAAACGTTTAGAATGTCTATCAAAACATTGGAGATTTAAGAAAAGGAATTTGCATACATCTATTTTCAGACACATGGGATAACATTGACAAAATCTCGGTATCAGAATGAATAAATTATTTATCAACATCCATTGTTGGATATGTAATTATGAAAAAATTGTAAGTAAGTAAGTAACAAACTCTTTCTTGAATTCACCTCTTGGATACACAATACAGAAATTTCATTAAGGAAATTATGAAAAAAAATTGTAAGTAAGTAACAAACTCTTTCTTGAAGTCACCTCGTGGACACACAATGCAGAAATTTCATTTAAGAAATTATGAAAAATTGTAAGTAAGTAGCAAATTCTTTCCTGAATTCGCCTCCTGGATATCAGAATGAATAAATACTTTAACAACATCCTTTGTCGGATATGTCGGATAAAATTGACAGAATCTAAGTATCATAATTATTAAATTCTATATCAACATCTCTTTCTCGAATACATGGGATAAAATTGACCAAATCTAAGTATCAGAGTGAATAAATTCATTATCAACATCCTTTGTCGGATATGTCGGATAAAACTGACAGAATCTAAGTAATAGAGTGATTAAATTCCATATCAACATCCCTTTCTCGGATACATGGGATAAAATTGACAAATCTAAGTATCAGAGAGAATAAATGCTTTATCAACATCCTTGAAATGCATTGTCAACATCATTTTTCGGCTATATCGGATAAAATTGACAAAATCTAAGTCTCAGATTGATTAAATTCTATATCAACATCCCTTTCTCGAATACTTGGGATAAACTTGACAAAATCTATGTATCAGAGATATTAAATTCTATATAAACATCCCTTTCTCAGATACATGGGATAAAATCGACAAAATCTAAGTATCAGAGTGAATAAACGTTTTATCAAAATCCCTTAAATGCATTAGCAACATCACATGTCAGATACATCGAAAAAAAATGACAAAATCTAACTACCAGAAAGAATAAATTCGTTTTCAAAGTTTTTTATCGGATACATCAGATAACAGTCATAAAATCCGAGTTCTATTCATTTTGACTTCATGCGTCGTTCGTTACGTTGAATTTAGGTTAGACCGGTTATAGATGGCAGCCCACCCGCTCAGACACACAGTCATAGTGAGAGAGATATTCAAAAAGTTGAGTTAATTTAGGTTCACTTAGAGTGACCAGACATGCATTGGAATAAGCAAACACCCGCCCAGACACACAGGCAAAAAGAATGAGAGAGATAAAAACACATACAAATACGTAGATTTAGACACAAAAACCGAGATAGACATGGAGTGTACCCCGCGACGGCGCATACATAGTGAGAGAGACATGCTAAGTCAACATGGCTTTATTTAATTTTTTAGGGTTAATTTAGACTAGTTTACGTGCGCGCACGTAACCTAGTCAAAATTAACCCTAAAAAAATGAAATAAAGCTATGTCGACTTTGCATATCTCTCTCACTATGTATGCGCCGTCGCGGGGTACACTCCATGTCTTTCTTGTTTTTGTGTCTAAATCTACGTATTTGTATGTGCTTTTATCTCTCTCACTCTTTTTGCCTGTGTGTCTGGGCGGGTAATTGCTTATTCCAATGCATGCCCGGCCACTCTAAGTGAACTTAAATTAACTCAACTTTTTGAATATCCCTCTCACTATGACTGTGTGTCTGAGCGGGTGAGCTGCCATCTATAACCAATCTAACCTAAATTCAATGTAACGACGCATGAAGTCAAAATGAATAGAACTCGGATTTTATGACTGTTATCTGATGTATCCGATAAAAACTTTGAAAACGAATTTATTCTTTCTGGTACTTAGATTTTGTCAATTTTATTCGATGTATCTGACATGTGATGTTGATAATGCATTTAAGGGATATTGATAAAGCACTTATTCACTCTTATACTTAGATTTTGTCGATTTTATCCCATGTATCTGAGAAAGGGATGTTGATATAGAATTTAATAACTCTGATACATAGGTTTTGTCAAGTTTATCCCAAGTATTCGAGAAAGGGATGTTGATATAGAATTTAATTAATCTGAGACTTAGATTCTGTCAATTTTATCCGATATAGCCGACAAATGATGTTGATAATGCATTTCAAGGATGTTGATAAAGCCTTTATTCTCTCTGATACTTAGATTTCGTCAATTTTTTCCCATGTATCTGAGAAAGGGATGTTGATATGGAATTTAATAGCTCTGATACTTAGATTATGTCAGCTTTATCCGACATATCCGACAAAGGATGTTGATAATGAATTTATTAACTCTGATACTTCTATTTTGTCAATTTTATCCCATGTATCCGAGAAAGGGATATTAATATAGAATTTAATAGCTCTGATACTTAGATTCTGTCAATTTTATCCAACATATAGGACAAAAGATGTTGTTAAAGCATTTATTCATTCTGATATCCAGGAGGCGAATTCAAGAAAGAATTTGCTACTTATTTACAATTTTTTCATAATTTCTTAAATGAATTTTCTGCATTCTGTATCCAAGAGGTGACTTTAAGGAAGAGTTTGTTACTTACTTACAATTTTTTTCATAATCTCCTTAATTAAATTTCTGTATTGTGTATCTAAGAGGTGAATTCAAGAAAGAGTTTGTTACTTACTTACTTACAATTTTTTCATAAGGACATATCCAACAATGGATGTTGATAAATAATTTATTCATTCTGATACCAAGATTTTGTCAATGTTATCCCATGTGTCTGACAATAGATGTATGCAAATTCCTTTTCTTACATCTCCGATGTTTTAATAGACATTCTAAACGTTTGATATGCTAGCTTAATATAAAAATAATGAACACATAACAATGTAATGCATAATATATTTTTGATGAAATAATGCTATGTAGAATATTAATACAAGAATATATTATGATGCATTATTAATATCAATGATCAACTTTGGACATTTTGAATCTGTTCCATTAAATACTTCACCATGTTCTCTCTTGATATTGTAGCTATTGTCTTCTCTTAGTTCGTAATCAGTAGAATAGTCATTATTCCATTTTGAGTCATGCACAATTTTTACTGGTGTGTCATCAACAGGCTCAATATGCTTTCCGTCTTTGGTATTATTTGGTTCATTGACTGTTTGATCAATGGCAGTAAGGTTTGCTGGTGCTTTGTTTTTCATCGATTCAGTTTTATATTCCATAGTAATATTTTCTGCCACTGCCCTTTTTATTTTTCTGGCAATTTCACTGTCTATTATCACATTATTTTTACACAGGTAAGAGTTTCGGCACTTAGACAAGATATGGTTTATGATATTAGTAGAAGAGTAGGCCTTTCTTTTTTTTTACCTTCCTTTGAATGCTAATACCCGAAAGCTGACGATTTGATGTATCAGTAGGTAATGTGTTACCTGCAACAGTAGCAAGGAGTTGTCTTCTATCATCAAAGATTATTTTTATGTTGGCATTCTCTTTGAGTGCAATCATCTCTGGAGATCTCAATCTCGCATATCCACCAACAAAAGAGTTGAATTTTTTCGGTACTCCAAATAAATTTACTTCCTTACTGTCATGACAATGCATGCATACATTTCCAATAGTGCTACCACTTGTACTTGTTTCATAGTTTATACTTCTCCTTGTCGGCATTCAATACTACAATAACATTGTCATGTGAATACACTTTATTAAAATGCTCCATCTTTCATTTTTTTTTAAAGATATAACTTATGTGTTGATCGTTCCGATGCATAAAAAAATACTGATTTAATACATGCAATAGACTAGGTAGTGTCGATAACTGGACACAGAATACCTGTGGGAAAGCCAAATCGGGTCCCTGAGCAAGCATAGAGTACAATTGTCAGAGCCGTAAGCATATTTTGTCATTTTAAGATACGTACAAAAAAAAAAAAAAGTTGAATAATTTCGAAGTTTAAAAAAAATGGTTTGTTTTTATGAAAAAAATATTGAATTAGAACCATCAGTCCTCATCATTATGAGTATCCAAAATTGGACCTAAGTTTCACATTTGAACCAGGGAATTGTATTTTCCATAATTTTCTTACAAAAAACTACAGTTTACGGTCAAAACCTCTTATTAGCTCATATTTTACGGAAATAGTTTTTTTTTTGTCCAAAACTGGATTTAAATTTCACATTTGAACCAGAAAATTGTATTTTCCAATAATTTTCTTAAAAAAACTAGAGTTTACGGACAAAAACCTTTATTAGCTCATATTTTAAGGAAACACAAAAACTAGAGTTTACTACCTAAAACATTTATTAGTTCAGATTCTACGGAAATAGTTTATTTTTCGATCAAAACTGGACTTAAGTTTCACCTATGAGTCAACGAAATGTATTTTCCATAATTTTCTTACAAATAACTAGAGTTTACGGTTAAAAACCTTTATTAGCTCATATTTTAAGGGAACACAAAAACTAGAGTTTATGGTCAAAAACTTTTATTAGTTCAGATTCTACGGAAATAGTTTATTTTTCGATCCAAAACTGGATTTAAGTTTCAAATATGAGCCATCGAATTGTATTTTCTATAATTTTCTTACAAAAACTAGAGTTTACGGTCAAAAACCCTTATTAGCTCAGATTTTACGGAAATAGTTTATTTTTCGATCCAAAACTGGACTAAATTTCACATTTGAACCAGAGAATTGTATTTTCCATAATTTTTTTACAAAAAACCAGAGTTTACGGACAAAAATCTTTATTAACTCATATTTTAAGGAAACACAAAAACTAGAGTTTACGACCAAAAACCTTTATTAGTTCAGGTTCTACGGAAATAGTTTATTTTTGGATCCAAAACTGGATTAAAGTTTCACCTATGATCCAACGAATTGTATTTTCTATAATTTTCTTACAAAAAACTAGAGTTTACAGTAAAAAACCCTTATAAGTTCAGATTTTATGGAAAAAGTTTATTTTTAGATCCATAACTGGACTCAAGTTTCACATTTGAATCAGAGACTTGTATTTTCCATAATTTTATTACAAAAACTACAGTTTACGGTCAAAAACCATTATTAGCTCAGATTTTACGGAAATAGTTTATTTTTTGATCCAAAACTGGAATTAAATTTCACATTTGAACCAGAGAATTGTATTTTCCTTAACTTCTTACAAAAAACTAGAGTTTACGGACAAAAACCTTTATTAGCTCGTATTTTAAGGAAACACAAAAACTAGAGTTTATGGACAAAAGACTTTATTCCTTCAGATTTTATAGAAATAGTTTATTTTTTGATCCGAAACTGGACTTAAATTTCACATTTGAACCAAATAAGTGTATCTTTCATAGTTTTCTTACAAGAAACCAGATTTTACGGTAAAAAACCCTTATTAGCTCAGATTCTACGGAAATAGTTTATTTTTCGGTCCAAAATGGACTCAAATTTCACATTTGAACCAGAGAATTGTATTTTTCATAATTTTCTTACAAAAACTAGAGTTTCCGGTCAAAAACCCTTATTAGCTCAGATTTTACGGAAACAATTTATTTTTTGATCCAAAACTTGAATTAAATTTCACATTTGAACCAGAGAAGTGTATTTTCCTTAACTTCTTATAAAAAACTAGAGTTTACGGACAAAAACCTTTATTATCTCATATTTTAAAGAAACACATAAGCTAGAGTTTACGGGCAAAAACCTTTATTGGTTAAGATTCTACGGAAATTGTTTATTTTTCGATTCGAAACTGGATTTAAGTTTCACCTATGAGCCAACGAATTGTATTTACCATAATTCTCTTACAAAAACTAGAGTTTACGGTCAAAAACCTTTATTAGTTTAGATTCTATGGAAATAATTTATTTTTCGATCCAAAACTGGACTTAAGTTTCATATTTGAACCAGAGAATTGTATTTTCCATAATTTTCTTACGAAAAACTAGAGTTTACGGTCAAAAACCCCTTATTAGCTCAGATTTTACGGAAATAGTTTATTTTTGATCCAAAACTGGACTTAAATTTCACATTTGAACCAGAGAATTGTATTTTCCATAATTTTCTTACAAAGAACTAGAGTTTACGGACAAAACCTTTATTAGCTCATATTTTAAGGAAACACAAAAACTAGAGTTTACGGCCAGTTATTAAAATTCTTTTCTTGCCATCTGCATCTCTCTTAGTATCAACTTTTGAGTATACTATAACGTTAAACTCTATTTTAAATTGACAACACTGTTCAAACATCACAAACGAGCCAACATAGAGCTAAGATCGCAATGATTGTAACTTGTTATCAGAAAAAATGTCAATTGCCAAAAAAAAGAAAAAAAAAACATGTTATGATGAAAGTGCTTCAAAACCAGTCTGCTTGCGTTTATACATTCTCAACCATAGTTCCAAAACGTGTTTGTTTACTTTATAGGTCTATAATATAAAAGGATTGCTCGCTCTTTGTAATGTGCACATCAAACCACACTGTATATTCCTGTGAAATCCTTGTGCAATTGAAATATATAGCAATAACCAGTCTGGTTGCGTTATATAATCTCAACCATAGTTCCAAAACGTGTATGATCACTTTATAGAGATATAATATAAAAGGATTGGTCGCTTTTTGCAATGTGCACGTCAAACTGCACTGTATATTCTTGTGTCCCTGAAACCTTATACACTATGACTACTAATGTTGCCATAAGATTAAATCAAAATGCACTGTGTTAATGCTAATTCCCAATAAGGCATCTCAGCAGTATCCCAAGAATGACTGAGTGTATTATGTTAAAACTTTCGGGGCTGCGTCCGTTCTTAAAATTTCACCAAATCAAAACAGCGTAAGTGTATCCAAGTTATCAAAGAAAGTAAACAGATTTTTTTGCGAATGGTATCAAGTTTTCCCTTTCAGGTCAACTAGAGGAGGTATGAAACTAAATTAAACACTACTATTTGTGTCCAGATTTTAAAGAGAGTGTATGTTTTTAAAAATTGCTGAAAATTTTTCTCAAGCATACAAATAGCAGGCCAAACTATAAATTCTTAAACAAACGAAAAGATTTAAAATATTATTTTCTTTTTCTCTGGAAAGACTATGTCAATATAAAACAAACAGAAATTAATTAAAAAAAAATTTTCTACAAAATTAGTTTTTCAAAGAAAAGTAAAGAACTCTATTAAACAAAAAATGAGCAAAAATAAAATCAAATATTCTACCAAGCGTGAAACTACCACAAATGAGCATCGATAAAGAAATAAAACCCAAAACGAACAGAAATTACAATAAATAACCGAGTCAAACTCAAAACGAGCAGAAATTAATATTAGTTTGGCTCAAAACCCCTATACCTTCCCAAGGCCAGAACATAATTTACACTTTAATGAAAAAAATACAAGTGAATGTGCATTGTCATTTTAATATACATATACTGATATTTAGTAATCAAAATGTTAAGATTATTTAATTTATTAAAGTTATAAAAGTAAAAACATTTATATTTTTTCAGTAAAGTGCAAATTTTGTTCTAGCTTTGGGAAGGCATAGGGGTTTTGAGCCCAACTTATGTTAACAGTGCTTTAACCTTCAGGGAATACTGAGGGGAATGTTAAACTAAATCAAAAGACAATATGTGTGTCTAAGTTATAAAAAGGGTACATCTAAAATACCTTAAGAGCGGCTATGGGTATTAACTTTACACTTTCAGGATCACTATTGCTATGTGTTGCTGAAATTTCGACTACTTACGGCTGCGACAATGACTACTTGGGACAACTTGCAAGTTTTTACTATTGAGACTATGGCTACTTGGGACTACTTGCAAGTACGACTACTTATGATTACGGCTATGATTGATTGTATTTGGTAATGAGACCACTTGCAAATTTGACTATCATAGGCAGCGCGCTAGCGCTTGCTAAGTATAGAACGATGTGGGCACAAAGTGGTTTTTTTTTATTCAGACGGGCCTGTTTTACCATTTCGTGTTATGTTTTACCTTCTTGTTATGTTCTACCATTTAGAAAAATCGCAAATCATACGATTTATTATGAGCCAATTTTTCAGATAAAGGCAAAAAGACCTTTTTCGCACAATTACAGATAGAATCATTCTAATCACTCTCGTTCACAACATACAGGTTATGCTAATTATACGGTTAAAACCGTGGGGGGGCGCAAAAGAGACCGCAATAGCTTTGACACGAATCAAATTTTATGGATCGTACGCCAAGGTTTAAACGTAGATATTTTGGTGTGGGCAAAAGGACATCTTTTTTCGAATAGCAATACTTACTGTTGAAAAGATTGATTTTTTGAATAGATAAATTTATCACCGGTGGGGGAGGGGAAAGAGGCTTTTAAATGCTAATTTCATACAGGGAATAATATGAACCGAAAAATGAATATGTCCATCTTAATGATTGGAGGGGATATAGAAAAAGCGGCTTACTTTCGATTAGCAAAAGTTCTAATAGTAATATAGAAAAGAGACTTACCTCTTGATATTGAGACATATTTGGTATGAGACACTTTCAAAACGTTTTGTAGGATTGTTGCAAAATTCCTCTTACATCTTCTATTTATAGTGCCCTGGACGCGCAAGTATTACCTGTGGCTTCTATTTATAGGAATTCTATTCCTATAAATAAAATTCCTGGCTTCTATTTCCAGGAATTTTGATAGAAAACAACAGACGTCTAGACTCTATAACGGTTCTCCTTATACAAATTGGGTATGAAATGAGACAGAACAAAATGGTCGCTTGATATATTCGCAAATATTAGGCTAACATAGGTTTAAGGAGAATCATAGATTTTTAGATGGAAATGTAGGTTTTTTCTAGTACTGCAGCAAGATTGCGTCATCCATATTACATTGTCGTAACACGTGCTGGCTCCCATGGAATGCCATAACACCTACATCTCTTACAAGCTTAAAAAATTGTCCGGATCGGGAATGTCGTGGCAATGCAGAATCCAGGGGTCCCGTAGAAATCCAGGGATCCCGTTGCAATCCTACGGGAATCTTTTATGGGCCTCGTCAAAGTAATTATGCCCTGCACATGCCCCCTTATTGCCTTAAATGTCAATGTGCTAATCACATGAAATCTAAATGGTGATAAGCCAAAACGCAGCCGCTATGCCGGCCCTCGTGTATTATCCCGTGATCCCCCTTGTGATTTTGATCCAAAATGCACCAAATACGAGAATAGTGGCGTATCGTAGCCTGAAATGTCGTGTTTTGTATGATGTCCTGCGCAACTTGTGATTCGAAAATGACTGTTGAATTGCCCGTCTTAATCCGCTCGTTTAGTATCAACAGCAAGAAAGAAAAATAAGGCTCAATAACCCAAAAAAAGAACATTTATGACGTTTTGTTCCTGCAAGAACATTTACTTCCTGCTATATCCATTACCTCTATGAAGAAGCATTCAGAATACTGTATTTACAACCAATGCCCAAAAAACAAAATACAAACCCTCTGGGAGCCAGGAATGTGTTATCAAATCATTAGCTACACCCTTTGTTACCAGTCTTATTTTATTCCTCTGATAGTTTTACTGCAATACCACTTAATCACCTTTAATTTATAGATGTATATCTTCCCTGCGATCAAAAATGTTCAACTTCTCTTACGAAGTTTTCTAGTGCCTGTTCATCCCTTAAAACTCTGCTATGCAATTTTGAAAAGCACGAATATCAGTAGGTAGTGATAGGTGACTTAAATTGTGTTGTTCATAGCTCCTCTACTCGTGTCAACTTAGTCTTAGATTTGTCGCCAATTCGTTACCGCATAGCACTTAAGGCTCTTAATTACGATTATATTCATAAAAGTGATAATGCGACCAATATTGACCATTGTATTTGCACCTTCGAGGTTCCCTGTTCTGTCATTCATGTTGACGAAGACAAACGTGATTTTTACACCTTCCTCTCTCTCTTACTACGATATTAATCGCTGATCCATCTAATGATCCTAGTGCTGCTACTAATAAAATGGTATATGTAGTTTGAGTGGAGTAAAGCCAATTGGCCTTTCTATATTTCTGCCCAAACAGCTCTGTTGTCTTACGTCAATGTCCCGTTTGATTCACTATGCATGAGTGTTTTTTGCCACAAGTCAGAGTGCAAGTGAATGTTTATTAGCTTTCCTTAGTAGAGTACATTCCAAACCGAATGTACTTAAGACCCCGGTCTTAAAACCGTCAAGAGTCGTGCTAAACTCTGGCTTTGCATCTGGATTGCATGTGGGCAGCCCTTACGATGCCAAGCGTTTGATATAAAAAGTAAGACAAAAGTGGATTTTGAGCGGTATCTGCACTTGGTTCGTTATATTGGGGTTGAGTTCCCTAAAAGTGCAGTAAAATGGAAGGAATTCATTAATCCTAGAAAGGTAAGCGTACCAAAAAGTTACGTAGATGATAAGCTTTGGTAAAAATTACTACTTGAAGAAATATTGAGTTCTAATGCTCATCATTTAAGTATATTTTAAAAGCAAGTGAGGAGTATCGAAAACAGCTCCCCGAATAATGTGTTAAACAGCACAAAAGATTGATTTCTTGGAATCAAATTGTCTGCTTGACCTCATATGGTGTTCACTGCAGAACGGCTTTTTGCAGTGGTTGCAAAAATTGGTAGTCATTCGACGAATGCACGCTGGGCAAAGGCTACAGGTCGTTCTTTTTCCTTCCAAAGACGCCAATAAACGTATTTCACCTGTCCTTTCCGTTGTTTGACTGATATCGAGTCTGATCGAGTGCTGCAGAGTTGAGATTTCTAAACGAGTGGCCATTCTTGTACCGCAACCTTGGTGACGGTATAAGAACTGGCTAATCATAATATCAGCAAAACGGGAGGTGTGTTCACGCAATGCATCTGTTTCCATGGTAAACGCAAAAATGTGTCTTGGTGTGGTAAAATTCACGGATGTTTACCCTTCTGTCGTTAATCCGTCTAAATCTGATTCATTAGAAACCAGTAATATTATCCAAGATTCGTATTGGCTTAAGCATTAAAAAATATTTTTTGTAAGAGTGGGTTTAGTGATCATTATCATTTTCAGGGTTTAGTTTCTAAATTTTTGCCACCTAAGGTTTGCAACCATATGTTATTCCTGTATCAACTAGAAGTATTGTTAATTGTATGCTTAAAATTAAGTCTAAATCGAGTGATCTTGATGGGATACCGCTCATCATTTACGTTGTGATTGGCCGGCACTAGTCACTCGCCTCCTGTTACTTTTCCAGTTCTGTTTATGTTCGGCAATAATGCCTGATTCCTCCCTTTGCGGTACGGTAACTTCTACTGTTTAACTTGGAATAATTAAAAAATCTTTTTCAACAAAATAAGTTTTTAAGAAAAAGTGAAGAACTCCATTAAACCAAAATGAACGAAAATAGAATCAAATAATATACCAAGAATACAAATACCACAAATCAGTGTCAATAAATAGATGAAATCCAAAACAAACAGAAATTAAAATAAATAAGATTCAAACTCAAAACGGGCAGAAATTAATATGAGTAGGAATCTAAGCCCCAAGCTTTCTAATAGCCCGAATATAATTTGTACTTTACTGAGAAAAATTCAAATGAATTTATTGAAAATAGTCTTCATTATTAGTTTAATATGCATATGCTGATATTTATTCCTTAAAATCTTAATTGATTTTTGATTTCTTAAAGTTATAAAAATGAAAACATTTAAAAATTTTTAAATGTTGCAACTATACTTACCTAATCAACCAAGTTAACGAAAGTTAACCTGATTAGGTTTCAACTACGTTGAACAAAATGGCTATCTCAAAACTTTGATTGATTGTGTTTGGGGAAATGGTGGGCGTGAGAGGGGGGATAGTTGCTCTCCATTCACTTTCGACTATTAAAAAGGACACTAGCCATTTCAATTTCCAATCAAATGATTCCTTTTTGAAATTTCTACGACAAAACTTTCCATAAAAACCATACATGCCCCCTGGGCATACAACTTAAAACCCTTGCTCTGAGGGCTCTGTGGGGGTTATCACCCTCAAGGACTTAATTTCCGGAACTTTCAAGTACGTTGAACAAAATGGCTATCTCAAAATTTTGATGGGATGTGTTTGGGAAACTGGGGGGGGGTGTGAGAGAGATTTTAGTTCCCCTTCAATCATTTTCGACTATTAAAAAAACTCTATCCCTTTCAATCTCCAATCGAATGAGCCCTTTTTGAAGTTTCTACAACATCACTTTTTATAATTAAAACCTTGTATGCCAATCGGGGTATAACTTACAACCCTTATCCTGAGAACTGTCGGGATTGTCATCCTCAAATACATAATTTCCAAAAATTTCAACTACGTTGAACAAAATGACTATCTCAAAACTTTGATTTTATGTGTGTGGGGAAATGGTGAGCGTGAGAGGGGGTTAGTTGCCCTCCAATCATTTTCAACTATTAAAAGGGCAGTAGCCATTTCAATTTCAAATAAAATGAGCCCTGTTTGAAGTTTATACGAAAACGCTCTCTATTACAACCTTATATGCCCCCAGGGCATAACTTACAAACCTTTCCCTGACGGCTATGGTGTGGGTTGTCATCCTCAAACACCTAATTTTCAAAACTTTCAACTACGTTGAACAAAACGGCTGTCTAAAAATTTTGATTGGAAATGTTTGGGGAAAGGTGGGTATGAGAGGGGGGTTAGTTGCTCTCCAATCACTTTCAACTATTAAAAAGGGTACTAGCCCCTTGAATCTCCATTCGAGTAAGCCTTTTTTCAAATTTCTACGACAAAGCTTTAAATAAAAAACCTTATGTGCCCCCAGGGCATAGCTTATAACCCTTGCCCTGAAGACTCTGGGGGGAGTTTACTGCTCAAAGACTTAATATCCAGACGTTTCAACTGCGTTGAACAAAGTGGCTGTCTTAAAATTTTGATTGAATGTGTTTGGGGAAATGGTGGGCTTCGAAGAGGTGTTAATTGCCTTCCAATCACTTTCGACTATTAAAAAGGGCACTAGCCATTCCAATTTCCATTCGAATGAGCCCTTTTTGGAAGTTTTTACGACAATGCTTTCTATAAAAACCTTATATGCCCCCAGAGCCTAACTTAGAACCCTTGTCCTGAGGGGTGTAGGGGAGGGGGTTTTGTCATCCTCAAAGACCTAATTTTCAAAACTTTGAACTACGTTGAACAAAATGGCTATCTCAAAATTTTGATGGGTCTTGTTTGGCAAAAAAGGTGGGCTTGAGAGGGGGTTTAATTACCGTCAAATCACCCTTGACTATTAAAAAAGGCACTAGCTCTCTCAATTTCTAATTGAATGAGCCCCTTTTGAAGTTCCTACGACCACGCTATCATATAAAAATCTTATATGATTCCAGGGCATAATTTACACCCTTTGCCCTGGGGGCTCTGGGGGGTTTTCCTCTTCAAATACATAATTTCCAGAACTTTTAACTACGTTACACAAAATGGCTATCCCAAAATTTTATTGAATTTTTTGTGGGAATGGTGGGCGTGATAGGTTAGTTGCCCTCCAATCACTTCCGACTATTAAAAAGGGCACTAGTCCTTTCAATTTTTGAAGTTTCTACGACAAAGCTTTCTATGAAAACCTTATATGTCCCAGGGATATGACTTACAACCCTTGCCCTGAGGGCTGTGAGGGGGTTGTCATCTTCAAAGACATAATTTCTGGAACTTCCAACTACGTTGAACAAAATAGCCATCTCAAAGTATTGATTGGTATTTGGGAAAATGGTGGGCGTGAAAGGGAGGTTACTTGCCCTCCAATCACTTTATACTATTAAAAAGGGCACTAGCAGTTTCAATTTCCAATCAAATGATTCCTTATTGAAGTTTCTACGACAACGCTTTCTATACAAAAAGCCTTAGATGTCCCAGGGCATAACATACAACCCTTGCCCTGGGGGCTGTGGAGGGAGTGTCATCTTCAAAAATATAAATTCCAGACTTTTTAACTAAGTCGAACAAAATGGCTATCTCAAAATTTTGATTGGATGTGTTTGGGGAAATGGTGGGTGTGAGAGGGGTGTTAGTTATCCTCCAATCACTTTTGACTATTAAAAAGGGCACTAGCCTTTTCAATTTCCACTCTAAAGAGCCTTTTTGAAGTTTCTACAACATGGGTTGTTATAAAAACTTTATATGCCCCCAGGGCATAACTGACAATCCGTGCCCTGACGGCTGTGTGTGGGGGGGGGGGGGGGTTGCCATCCTTAAAGATATAATTTTCAGAACTTTCAACTACTTTAAAAATATGACTATCTAAAAATTTTGATTGTATTTTTTTGCGGAAATGTTGAGCGTAAGAGGGGATTTGTTGCCCTCCAATCATTTTCGACTATTAAAAAGGGCACTAGCGATTTCAATCTTCAGTCGAATTTGAATCTTCAGCCCTTTTTGAAGTTTCTACGACAATACTTTCTATAAAAAAAAACCCTTATATGTCCCCATGGCATAATTTACAACCCTTGCCCTTAGGGCTATGGGGGGGGGTTGTCATCCTTAAAGGCTTAATTTTAAAAACCTTCAACTACGTTGCGCAAAATGGCTATCTAAACATTTTTATTCGATGTGTTTGGGGGAAAGGTAGGCGTGAGGGAGGGGGGGGGGGGTGTTGCCCTCCAATCACTGGACTATTAAGAAGAACACTAACCATTTGAATTTCCAATCGAGTGAGCCTTTTTTCAAGTTTCAACGACAAAGCTTTCAATAAAAACTTTATATGTCCCGAAGGCCTAACGTATAACCCTTCCCCTGAAGACTGTGGCGGGGGGGGAGTGTCCTGCTCAAAGATATAATTTCTGGAACTTTTAACTACGTTTAACAAAATAGTTATCTCAAAATTTTGATTGGATGTGTTGCGCAAAATGGCTATCTAAACATTTTTATTCGATGTGTTTGGGGGAAAGGTGGGCGTGAGGGCGGGGGGGGGTGTTGCCCTCCAATCACTGGACTATTAAGAAGAACACTAACCATTTGAATTTCCAATCGAGTGAGCCCTTTTTCAAGTTTCTATGACAAAGCTTTCAATAAAAACTTTATATGTCCCGAAGGCCTAACGTATAACCCTTCCCCTGAAGACTGTGGCGGGGGGGAGTGTCCTGCTCAAAGATATAATTTCTGGAACTTTTAACTACGTTTAACAAAATAGTTATCTCAAAATTTTGATTGGATGTGTTTGGATAAATGGCGGGCAAGGAAGGGGTGTTAGTTGCCTTCCAATCACCTTCGACTATTAAAAAGGGCACTGGCCATTTCAATTTCCAATCGAATGAGCCCATTTTAAAATTTCTACGACAAGGCTTTCTATAAAATGGCCATAAATTTGTATGGTTAAGGCCCTAACTTACAACCCTTGCCCTGAGGCCTGTAAGGGGAAGGGGTTGTCATCCTCAAAGACCTAATTTCCAGAACTTTCAACTCCCTTGAACAAAATGGCTTTCTCAAAATTTTGATTGGATGTGTTTGGGGAAGAGGTGGGCGTGAGAGAGGTGTTAGTTGCCCTCCAATCACTTTCGACTTTTGAAAAGGGCACTAGCCCTTTGTATTTCCAATCGAATGAGCCCTTTTTGAAGTTTCTACGACAAAGCCTTCTATAAAAAGCCTTATGAGCCCCACGGGGCATTACTTAAAACCCTTGCCCTGAGGGCTGTGGGGGATTGTCCTCCTCAAAAACATAATTTACATCTGGAAATCAACTACGTTGAACAAAATGGCTATCTAACAAATTTTGATTGGATGTATTGGGGGAAATAACTGGCGTGGAAGGGGTGTTAATTGCCTTACAATCACTTTTGACAATTAAAAGGGCACTAGCGATTCCAATGTCCAATCGAATGAGCCCTTTTAGAAGTTTCTACGACAACTCCTTCGATACGAAGTGCCCTGGTCTAAACCAAAAAATAAATAATACATTGTGCCTACATCGTTCTTTACTTAGGCAGCGCTATTGCGCTGCTTATGAAAAGACCCTCTTGATTGCAGTTCATACAAGCATATCATTGTGACATGTAATATTAGCAAGATTTTTGAATATGTTCATCTCCCATTTATAATTGAACGAACTGCGATAGACTCAAACCCATTTGGGTTTCAACCTGGTATTGGGTGCCAATATGCACATAAAGATTTAGTTTAAATTCGTTATGATGTCCAGTTTAAAGGTTATGAATAACTTATTGGGGCTTTGGATTTGTTTAAAGCCTTCGACAGTATTTGCCATAAAAGAGTGTGACAGTCCTACTCAGACTTCAGAGTAAACCCATCCGTCAGACATGTACGTACGTAAATTTTGGTATAGTAATTTGTTTTTTCGTTTGAAATCGCACACAAAGTTTTACGTGAATATACCAGTTTAATCTGAAGTTTGAAAGGATGAAGCTATCACCTTATCTATTTAATGCTTGCATTCATAGTGTGTTATCAGGAATCAGGTCTGCGTATTTTTTTAATTCATCTGATGTGCCTTATATTGCGTATGCTGACGTCCTGCTAGTTTTAAGCTGGACCGCATCTATTTTGGCATTACCTGTCCAACGTATTTTTATGAAGTTTCGGGATACCGGTATTTCTTTGAATGGTGATAAATGCGAATAATTAGTTTTCAGTCCCAAATCAATAGCTCATAATTCGTTCTATGGTTCCTCAGTAATTCGTAATGTTGCCAGCTTACATTGGTCAAGGATTAATATTTGTTCTGCATTCCTTTTTTGCGACTCCAGGCTCTGAAGGATTTTAAAGAAAACATGAAGATTGGATGTGTGAAAACTGTTCCTAGCCATGAAAAATATTCACAACGAATTTCACCTAAAATTTAACCATTCGGTCGTGTTTTCAGTGGTATATATTCGTTATTGAATAAGAAATATTCGCACCAGATCCTAATTGGTTTGCAAATATTTGCAAATATTTGCAAATATTTGCTGTACCTTGCCACTTCATATCGTAACAGATGGACTATTGAGAAGCATAGTGCTACCGACATTATTCAATGGTTTGAGCTGCTTAGTTTTAACTTGAAAAGACATTAAATAAAAAACAATTTTTTTTCAATTAAAAGTAAGGAGCAACATTAAAAATAAAAACGAAGAGATATTATTACGTATGTGAAGAGAGTTGCCCCTCCTCAGCATCTCCCTCTTTACGCTAAAGTTTTTTAGTACTTTTAAAAAAAACTTCTTATTGTTCTAATTAAATGAGTAAAGTGTTTCAGGAGTTACTCTTAAAGAATTGGGACAAAATTCAAACTTTACCGTAAAGAGAGAGGTGTTGAGGAGGAGCAACTCCATCATATACATAATAATTTCTGTTCGTTTTAAGTCTTAAGGTTGCTACTGGCTTTTACTTCAAAAAACTTGTTTTTCTTTTATTTCTGATCGTTTTTTAAATAATGCCAGGAAATCTGGCTAAACTTCCAAGGAAAAATTACTCCTCTCCACGAATATATTCTCTAGAAAATTTAATCCTGGTGAAAATTTACCCCAGAAAATTACCCTTAGTATCTCCAACCGTAAAACTGAGTCGACAAAGAGAAAGCAAGACATAAGAAAAATTTCGTATAGGAATTCTGGCAAATTTCCCCCAGAGTAAAATTTCCCCTGAAAAATTCACCCCACAGAAACTTCCCTTCCTATGGAGAATTATCCTCGTGCAAAATCCCACCAGCAGAAAATTCACCCTCCCCCCTCATCCGAATAATATATGCATATTTCCCAATAACAAATACTATACGTATACAGTGGGCAAATTTTGATACTTAAAGACCATAGTCCAGGGGCTGGGGGGAGGGTTCATGATTATCTCCGAAGGTATAGTTGTTCAACCTTTCAACTATGCGGAACAAAATAACTATCTCAAAACTTTGACCGGAAGATTTTGCGAAAATGAGTGTGGGAGGGGGGCCTAGTTGCCCTCCAATCATTTTGGCCAGTTAAAAAGTGCACTAGAACTTTTAATTTACGTTCGAATGATCCCTCTCCCGATATCTATGACCACTGGGTCGACACGATCACCCCTGGGGAGAAAAACAAACAAATTAACACACATCCGTGATCTTTCTTCTGGCAATAAAATGAACAACTCCAAACTTTTGCAGATAGAAGCTTGAAACATCTGCAGTAGGGTCTCTGATACGCTGAATCTGATGGTATGATTTTCATTAAGATTCTATAACTTTTAAGGGATGTTTTTCTCTGTTTTCAAGACTCAGGCAATTTTTTTCAGACTAAAAACCTTTGATGGGTAAGACTAAACGTAATGAAACTTACATATTTGAAATCAGCTTAATATGCCGATTCTTCCGATATATCTATTGGTATCAAAATTCCTTTTTTAGAGTTCCGGTTACTATTGAGCCGGGTCGTTCCTTACTTACTGTTCGTTACCACGAACTGTTTGATCCCTGTGTTTCCCTAGGCCCTTACCGTGATATTTGTCGTATGCTTTTCTCTGAGAAAAAGGTTTAAGTTATCTATGTGACTCTGTATTGGTTTTCCTTTCTTTTTAGTGTCATTTGCTTCGCTTGTTTTCTTTAAAAGTGGCTTAAAAATAAATTACTATTATTATTGTTATTATTATTAATTCTGTTGCTGTTTCATTTCTGCAGCATATAAATTGAAAACATCTCAGTTTTATGTTGACTCCAAATATGTAAAAAATAATACCGTTGGCAGCGCAATAGTGCTGCCTAAGTAAAAAGCGATGTGGGTACAATGTATTATTTATTTACTATAATTTTATGACCAAGGCCCTCTGTATAGAAGGAGCTGTCGTAGATACTTCAAAAGGAGCTCATTCGATTGGAATTAAATAGTTCTATTGCCGTTTTTAAGAGTCAATTGTGACTGGAGGGTAACCAGCCTCCCCCCCCCTCCCGTACTCTTCTTTTCTCAAAGCACATCTTATAAAAATTTTGAGATAGCCATTTTGGTCAGCATAAATGAAATGTCCAGTAATTACTTCTTTGGGGATCCGACCCCACCGCCCAAGAGCCTTCAGAACAAGGGCAATAATTTATACTAGTTGCCCACTGGTTTGTATGGTCATACAAGGTTTTTACTGATCATACAAGGTTTTTATGGAAGGTCTGGTCGGATAAACTTCAGAGGAAGATCATTCGGTTGGAAATTAGAAGTTCTAGTGCCCTTTTAAGGGTAAAAAGTGATCGGAGTGCAACTAGTCCTCCTCCATGCCCTCTTATCGCCAAATGCATCCGATTGAAATTTAGAGGTAACCATTTTGTTTAAAATAGTCTGAAGTCATATAAAAACGCCTCCGGGGTTGCCACAAACCCCCTAAACGTTAGGAAAAGGCTGTAAATTATGCCCTGGTGGCATATAAGGTTTTCATGGAATGGGTGGTCACATAAACTTTGGAGGAAGCTCATTTGATTTGAAGTTTGAAGCTTTATTTCTCTTTTTGAAGTCATAATCTATAGAAGGGCAAGAAGGCCCCTTACGCCTTCTTTTCCGCAAATGCATCCGTTCGAAATCTTGATATAGCCATTTTGTTCAAAATAGTCCAAAGATCATATCACAATGCTTCTAGGGTTGAAACAACCCCCCGGATCCCGGGGTCAATGGTTGTAAGTATTTTACCGAGGCATATAAGGTTTTTATTGAAACTGAAAGATCTACTATTTTTTTAAGAGTCAAAAGTGAATGGAGGGAAATCAGCCCCCTCACGCCAGTCAGTTCCCAAACCCATCCAGTCAAAATTTCAAGACTGTTATTTTTTTTTTTTTCAGCATAAAGGTCCAGTAGCTATATCTTTGAGGATGCCCCTCCCCAAACAGCCCTCAGGGCAAGAGCTGGAAGTTAGGTAATTGATCTATTGTTTACATAATCTTGTAGCGTTCCTCTAGGGACACCGATGGTACTTGCAGACAATCTGACTGACTTTTTGTCGACTAAGACAGAAAAAACTGCTATTTGCGTTTCTTCTGCTTCCCAGCCTCCCGTCTTTCTTTTATTGAGAAAGGTGGGCATGTTTGACCATTACTTTCCAAAATGATAAATGGCATTCAGGTAAACCTTTCACAGTAAGCTGAGGGGAGTGTTGAACTAAATATAAACACGTTATGTCCATACGGTTTGTCAAAAGGGCTCAGGACTCAGGAATGAACATATAAATATAGTATATATTAGAGTATATAAGTAGAGTATATAAATTAGAAACTTTCAGAAAATTAAAAGGGAGATGGTCATTTGACCAAAAAGGCAATATTTTAACGCTACTACTACCACTCAAAGGAAATGTTGAGGGGAAATTTGAACTAAATCCAAACCTACTATGTGCCTACTGATTGTTAAAACGGCATATCGACAATATTTTTGGATCGGCGTACCGTATCAAGATGAAACTTCCGGGGTACCATGTGGAGGATGCTCAACTGACGAAAAGGTTGCATATATACCAAAGTATAATCATCTACTGAACAAGTACTGACAAAACACTCCAAAATTGACCCCGCGTACCTCAGCGCCTCTAGACGCAAATGTTGTACTACTTAATTGCTCCGAGCCAAAGTACTTTGCTCCCAGCCAATAAATAATTCCAGCCAATCACCCCAGCCAATAGAGCGTGATTCAGGCGACGAGTTACCCGGAAATTTGTAATGAATTGTGTAACTAAGGGCCTTAAAAATAACCTAAGGGTCTGTGTAAATTGTGTAACAAAGGGTTACTTTTTTGTGTGGAGAGGATAGGTTTTGTCAGTACTTGTTCAGTAGATGATTATACTTTGCATATATACAACCCTACTACTATCAAGACTGTTTCTAGAACTATTAGTACTACTTCTAATAAAACACTATTACTGTTACTAGTGCTCCTACTACTACCACTTCTACTATGATGCTATTACCATTAAGGCTAAGTGTATAAAGGTGAACATTTGACAGAAT
The DNA here is from genome assembly GCF_049724085.1 of Artemia sp. Qi Xiang Cuo. Lineage (NCBI taxonomy): Eukaryota > Metazoa > Arthropoda > Branchiopoda > Anostraca > Artemiidae > Artemia > Artemia sp. Qi Xiang Cuo. The sequence goes on along the minus strand of NC_142802.1, from coordinate 32,232,257 downwards.
ATTGAGGGTAAAATTGAAATAAATCAAAAGAAACTATATGTATGCAGATTGTCAAAAGGGTGTATCTTAAGAATGAATTTGGGTAATAAAATGCAACTTTCAGACAATGGGTAAAGGGGAAGATCAATTAACCAAAAGGTAGTCTGTGCAAGCAACTACTAATACTACCGCTACTCTTGCTTTTACTGCAACTAATACTACTATTACTGCTAACAAACAACTCCAATTATTGCTTCAATTTCAATTATTTGTAAGGCTAAGAGTATTAAGATGAAAAGGACGTCAAAGGACTAATCATTAATCTCCTTTGAATGTCTTTTCGTATCAAGATGAATCTTCCGAGGTATCATGAGGGAGATGTTCAACTGCAAAATGTACATGCTACTACTGCTATTAATACTGCTGCTACAACTGTTTCTGCTACTAGTACTATAACTAGTACTTCTAGTGCAAATTCTTTAAAGGCTAAGAGCATTAATATGAAAATTTCCAAGAGTATATGAATAAACAGGTTTTTCAAAGGGTATATCGGTAATGGCATATCAACGGCTAATTGTAAGCTGAAACTTTAAGGACATGACGATGGGATGTTCAACTGACCAAAAGGCAATACGTTAATATTACTGTTGTTACGGGTACCAGTGCTATTACTACTATTACTAGTACTAGCACTACTGCTACTTCTGCTGTTACTACTATTACTACAGCTACTGAAGCTAACCCTACTACTATTAATTCTACTGCTACTACTGCTGCTGCTACTGCTATTAAGGCTAAGGGCATTAAGGCGAAAAATTTGGGGAATATTGAAACAGTATTGAACTAAATCGAAACGCACTATGCGCATACAGGTGGTCAAGAGGTCGTATCATCAATGTTTCAGGAACAGTTTATGCTATTAAGTTGAAACTTTTTAGTGTCTGTTGAAGAAAACAAAAGGTGCTATGTGCATGCTGCTACTAATGTTCTACTGCTACTACAACTGGCATAGTAATATATAAAAAACGGATCACATTATAAATTTGAGCCTTTCAGGATAGATTGTTTTGACCTAGTCAGAAGGTACTATGTGTATGCTATTAATTCTACAACTAAAATTTCTGTAACTAATGACGCTAACGGTATTAAGGTGAAGCTTTTAGAGAACGTTTAGAGGAAGTTTTAATTAAACGAAAAAAAAACTATATGAAAGGATGCTTTCAAAAGGGCATATAAACAAAATCATAGACAACGAAAAGCTATCATCGGTAGGAACAATATAAAAACTTTTAAAGGAGCTAATACGACTGGAAATGAAAAGTTTTAGTGCCCTTTTTAAGAATCGAAAGTGATTAGGGAGTAAGCAGCCCTCTTCCCGGGCCACTTAAATTTTCAAACATATCCAACCAAATTTTGAGATAGCCATTTTGTTCAGCATACTTGAACGGTCTAGTAGATGAGTCTTTAGGGATACTGAATATGTCAACCCAACACAGCTATGCAATTTACCCATTATGCTTTGGAACTAAACCTTTCTTTAAAACTAAATCAAAAGGCATTGTATGTATGATGGTTGTCAATAGCACATCTTAGTAATATCTCAAAAACGAGTGAGGATATTAAGTTGAAACTTTCAGGGCTACGACTATTATTTTTACTTCTGCTCTTACAATTTAACAGAATCAAAAGAATGTAAGTGTATCCAGGGCTTCAAAGAGCAAAAATACAATTTTTTGGGAATTGCATTAAGCTTTATTTTTCAGGTCAATTTGAGAAGGTATATAAAACTAAACTGAACAATGCTGTTTGTGTTGAGATTTTCAAAAGGGTGCATGTTGTTGAAAATTGTTTAAAAAATTTCTCCAACATACAAATAGCAAGCTTAATTATGGATTCTTATAGAAAAAAAATCGAAAAGATTAAAAATATCTTTTATTTTTTCATAAAAAAGACTAAGTCAATAAAAAACGAACAGAAATTAATTTAAAAAACTTTTCGAACAATATATGCTATTGAAAGAAAATCAAAGAGTCCACTAAACCAAGAATGAGCAGAAATAAAATCAAATAATCTTCCAAGCGTAAAACTACCACAAATCGCCACCAATAAATTAATTGAACCCAAAACAAACAGAACTTACACTAAATAACAGAAACAAACTGAAAACGAGCAGAAATTAACATAAGTAGAGCTGACACCCCCACGCCCTCTGAAGACCAGAACATAAACTTTACTTAAATAAAACAAATAAATGTGGATTGAACAGTTTAATTTACATATAATCATATCTAGTCCTTAAAGCTTTGACAATTTTTTATTTATTAAAGCTAAAATAGTGAAAACATTTATTACGTATTTCGTTTTCAGTAAAAATGCAAATAATGTTCTGATCTTGAGAATGCATGGTGGATATCAGCCCTGCTCGCGTTAATTTCTGCTCGTTTTCAGTTGGACTCAGTTATTTATTGTAGTTTTTTTCGTTTTGGGTTTCAATTTAAACCCAAAACGAGTTTAAAATATTATTATTAAAATAATAATAAATAATTACTTATTTATGGTGATTTGTGGTATTTTCACTCTTAGAAGATTACTTTACTTTATTTCTGCTCATTTTTGTTTTAATGGAGCTCTTTACTTTTCTTTAAAAAAGTTATTTTGTAGTGAAAGTTTTTAAATCAATTATATTCAAAAGTTTGAAGTTGCCTATAATATATGAGTCACACGATAAAACTCACAGACTTTCAGAAAATGGGGGAAACTCAGTAGCAAGGAGTACGATCTTGATGAAAATAACGTCACCAAATGTAGCATGTGTGATAATCCCGAAGTCAGAGTTTTAAGTCTTCTATCCAAAAATTAACGGCAGTTTGCATTTTTCTTTGAGAAGCATGTATTACAGATTTGTCTTTGCCTGCTTGTTTCAGCCAATCGTGCCATCTGTTTGAATGAACCATTGTGGTCGCAAAAAGCTTGCAGGATGCTAATTCTAATGCTAATTCTGGGTTCATCGTTTTCTGATTTGCACTTCAGAACCAAATTCAAATATATGGCCAAAATACGGCCAAATCACCATAGATATAGTCAATGATTAAAAACTACAAAAGAGCCTTAAATTAAACCTCTAGTTTCTATGAATACATTAAATGTAATTACTTTCCTTCACTAAACATAAAATCAGCGTAGTTAGAATAAATTGTTTGTGATATTTTTGCAAAACCACCTTAGAACCATGGCTATTCTGAAAGGTGTGTGCTTGCAGTAACAATATTCTATTGTGTTCGTTACAGTACAGTCATAAGAGTACACAGAGTCATAAGTACAGCTGTAAGACTAACCTTCAGATTTAAAATTTGAGATCATCCAACTCTATGGCAACGATAGTCACTGAAAAACAACAATATCTACAGTTTCAGTTACAGCACTAGAGTAGTAAAGAAATTCTCCCTAGGAAATACAGGACCATATTTCACATTTTTCTGCCGTACGAACATCAAAATAATCATATCGTTGAAAAAAAAAATATTAAAAATATGACTTCTCCGAAATTGTCACTGAAACTGTCACGTTACATGATTCTCAGAAACTCTCACTGAGAACAAAAACAGAAAAAAAAAACAATGAAGGAAACAGAACAACTTCAAATGAAGGCTGAAGACGAAAGGTCCCAATAGCGGTAAGTAAAAAAAGAGGGAAGGGATTTGGTGGAAAGCACGCAAAGTGTTTTCTTCTAAAGACCCGTTTGAGACAAAGGTTCTTTGTTCTTTTTAGCGAGTGTAATAATTTGTTTGTGCTGTGAATTTTTGTACAAAAAAAAACATATATCCCTTTAGCATGAAAATGAGATATGCTTTTAGTTGTCATGTCACTGGAAATTCTTTCTGACAGTTGCTCTGATAACATTTTAATTTGTTTATTTGTTTAGGCTTGCATATATAACACGCATTTTGTTTCCTTATCTATATCTAAGCTTTAGTGGGTGCATTGCGGTTTTTTCTGCAAACTCTGTTTACACTGAAGTTGGAGCATGTCTCCATGGGCAACATAAAAAATTCATAGTCTGATCCTATTGATTTTACTAATAATGCAAGACGACTCAAATATGATAGTGGAACTATCATATTTGATAGTTCTTCTTTATGCTTTCTTTTTGTCAATCCTTGTAAAATACCAAATAATTAAAAAAGGGGTACAGCGAGCAGCACACAATCTTTCCATCTTTGCTGGATTCAAGAAAACGTTTTTTCATCTTTGCTGTTCTTCATCTAATAATGCCTCGCAATGGCCTCTCCACAGATATCAGTGCTATGTTGAACACTTGCAGTGATACCTGAGGTATTTCGAGGTGACATGGATTGGTTCCAGTTTTTTACACTTCCTGAAGTTTTAGTCGAACTCTTTGATCGAGTTTTAGTTCTGTAGGCCCCCCCCCAAAAAAAAAAAAATCTATGAAATATGAAAACCTGTCTCTAACATCTATCCACCGTCTAATATCCTAGCTACTGGATATCAAATCACTTTTTTTAGAAATTAGTTTTACTAAAGCGGTACTATTATAATTGGACACGCTTTATGTAAAGGATGAAGAAAATATATAAAACGCTAACTTTCAATATTTTACGCTTCTGTAATGTAAAATCAAGTGTGTGATTCATGTTAAAGAAGGTGGTTGTAATTATGAATTTACGGCGGAGAAGAAGTCAAAATTGTGAAGTCGGAAAATATTTGGTGCTCTTCAATAAATCATGCTGATGCTTTAAAAGATTAATTTAAAAAAATTCCACAAAATAAGTATTTCAAAGAAAAGTAAAGAACTCCATCAAACAAAAAATGAGCAAAAATAAAATCATATAATCTACCAAGCGTGAAACTACCACAAATCAGCATCGATAAATAAATGAAACCCAAAACGAACAGAAATTACAATAAATAACAGAGTCAAACTCAAAACGAGCAGAAATTAACATAAGTTGGGCTCAAAACCCCTATGCCTTCCCAAGGCCAGAACAAAAATTGCACTTTACTGAAAAAAAAAATAAATGTTTTTACTTTTATAACTCTAATAAATCAAATAATATTAACATTTTGACTACTAAATAATCAGTATATGTATATTAAACTGACAATGCACATTCACTCGTATTTTTTTCAGTAAAGTGCAAAATATGCTATGGCCTTGGGTTTTGAGCCCAACTTATGTTATTTTCTGCTCGTTTTGAGTTTGACTCGGTTATTTATTGTAATTTCTGTTCATTTTGGGTTTCATTATTTCTCGATGCTGATTTGTGGTAGTTTCACGTTTGGTAGATTATTTGATTTTATTTTTGCTCATTTTTGGTTTAAGGGGGTTCTTTCTTTTCTTTGAAAAACTTATTTTGTGGAAAAAGTTTTTTTAATTAATTTGTGTTCGTTTTATATTGAGATAGTCTTTTCAGGGAAAAAAGAAAATAATACTTTAAATCTTCTCGTTTTTAAGACTTTATAGTTTGGCCTGCTATTTGACAAAAATTTTCAGCAATTTTTAACAACATACACTCTTTAAAAAATCTGGACACAAACAGTAGTGTTTAATTTTGTTTCATACCTCCTCTAGTTGACCTGAAATGGAAAACTTGATACCATTGGCAAAAAAAATCTGTTTACTTACTTTGATGGCTTGGATACACTTACGCTATATTGATTTGCTTAAATTTTAAGATCAGAAGTAGCCCAGAATGTTTGAACATAATACCCTCAGTCGTTCTTGGGATACTGCTGAGATGCCTTATTGGGAATTAGCATTAACACAGTGCAATTTGACTTGATCTTAAGGCAAAATTTAGTTTTTAAACATAATGGGCAAATAGTAGGGTGGGCGTGAGAGGGGGACTGCTTTCCTTCCAATCACATTTAACTATTAAAAAGGGCATTAGCCCTTTCTATTTTCAATCGAATGAGCCCTTTCCGAAGTTTCTCCGACAACTCCTTCGATACGAAGTGCCCTGGTCTTAACAAAAACAACAACAACAAAAAATAATACATTATACCCACATCAATCTTTACTATAAAAATGTCAAGCCTTCCAATCACTTTAAAATATTAACAAGGGCACTAGGCCTTTCGATTTCCAATCGAATGAGCCGTTTTCGAGTATATGCGACAACGCTTTCAATAAATACCTTATTTGCCCTCAGGGCATAAATTACAACCCTTACCCTAAGGGCTTTTAGGGTGGTTGTCATCCTCTAAGAAATAATTTCCAGAACTTTCAATTACGTTAAACGAAAGGGCTATCTCAAAATTTTGATTGGATGTGTTTGGGGAAAGGGTGGGCGTGAAATGGTCGCTCTCCAATTACTCACAACTATTTAAAAAAGCTCTAGCCCTTTCAATTTCCAAGCAAATGAGCCCTTTTGAAGTTTCTACGACAACACTTTCAATAAAAACTTATATTTCCCCAGGGCTAACTAACAACTCTTGCCCTGAGAGCTGGGTGGGGGGGTGGTGTCATCCTCAAAGACCTAATATCCGAAACTTGCAACTACGTTGAACAAAATGGCTATCTGAAAATTTTGATTGGATGTGTTCGGAGGAATAGTGGCCTTGAGAGCGGGGGGGGGGGGTTAGTTACCCTCTGATCACTTTCGACTATTAAAAAGGGCTCTAGCCATCTCAATTTCCAATTAAATGAGCCTCTTTTGAAGTTTTTACGACAACTCTATCTATAAAACCTTAAATGTTCCCAGGGCTGAAAGGCTTGCCCTGACGGCTGGGTCGGGGGGAGTTGTCATCCTCAAAGACGTAATTTCCAGAACTTTATACTACGTTGAACAAAATGGCTATCTGAAAATTTCGATTGGATGTGTTCGTAGGAATTGTGGGCTTTAGAGGGGGGTTAGTTACCCTCCAATCACTTTAGACTATTAAAAAGGGCACTAGCCCTCTCAATTTCCAATTAAATGAGTATCTTTTGAAGTTTTTACGGCAATTCTATCTATCAAAACCTTATATACCCCCCAGGGCATAACTTACAACCTTTGCCCTCGGGGCTCCGGAGGGTTTGTCATCGTTAAAACATAATTTCCAGAACTATCAACTACGTTGAACAAAATGGCTATCTCTATAACTTTGATTGAATGTTTTTGGGGAAATGGTGGGAGTGGGAGGGGGTTAATTACTCTTCACTCACTTTCGACTACTAGAAAGGACAATTTCAATTTCCAATCAAATGAGCCTTTTTTGAAATTTCTATAACAATTTTCTATATAAAACTTATATGCTCCCGGGGCATAACTGACAACCCTTGCACTGAGAGCTCTGAGGGGGTTATCATCCTAAAAGACCTAATATTCAGAACAAAATGGATATCTCAAAAAAATTTTTGGATGTGTTTGGGAAAATGATGGGCGTGAGAGGGGCCTTAGTCGTTCTCCAATCTCTTTCAACTGTTAAAAAAGACACTAGCCCTTTCAATTTCCAATTGAATGAAGCTTTTATATAGTTTCTATGACAACGCTTTCAATACAAACCTTATATGCCCCCAGGGAATAACTTACAACCCTTGCCCTGAGGGCTGTGGGGGGGGCTGTCATCCTTAAAGACCTAATTTCTAAAACTTTCAACTACGTTGAATAAAATGGCTATCTAAAAATTTTGATTGGATGTATTTGGAGAAAAGGTCGGTGTTAGAGGGGGGCTAGTTGCCCTCAAATCACTTTCGACTTTTAAAAAGGGCACTAGCCCTTTGAATTTCCAATCCAATGAGCCGTTTTTCAAGTTTCTAAGACAAAGATTTTAAAAAAACCTTATATAACCCCAGGGTATAACTTATAATCCTTGCCCTGACGACTGTTGGGGGAATATCCTGCTCAAAGGTATAATATCCTAAACTTTAAAATGCATGGAAAAAAATTGTTATCTCAAAATTGTGATTGGATGTGTTTGGGGAAAAGGTGGGCGTGAGACGGAGGTTAGTTGCCTTCCAATCACTTTCGACTATTAAAAAGGGCACTAGTCATTTCAATTTCCAATCGAATGAGCCCTTTTGAAGTTTCTACGACAACGCATTCTCTAAAAACATAGTATGTCCCCAGGGCATAACTTACAACCCTTGCCCTGAGGATTTTGGGGAGGGGGGAGGTTGTCATCCTCAAAGACCTAATTTCCAGAGCTTAAAACTACGTTGAATAAAATGGCTATCTCAACATTTTGATTGGAATTGTGTTTGGGGGAAAGTTAGGTGTGAGACGGAGGTTAGTTGCCCTCCTATCACTTTCGACTATTAAAAAGGGCAATATTCCTTTGAATTTCTAATCGAATGAGCCTGTTTTGAAGTTTCTACGGCAACGCCTTCTATAAAAATCTATATGCCCCCAGGGCATAAATTACAACGCTTGCACCGAAGGCTGTGGGGGAGTGTCCTGCTCAAAAATATAATTTCTATCTGGAAATCAACTACGCTGAACAAAATGGATATCTCAAAATTTTGACTGGATGATTTTCGGCAAATGGCGGGTGTGGAAGGGGTGTTAGTTGCCTTCCAATCACTTTCAACTATTAAAAAGGGCACATGCCACTATAATTTCCAATTGAATGAGCCCTTTTCGAAGTTTCTACAACAACTTCTTCGATACGAAGTGCCCTGCTCTAAAGGAAAAAAAATAAATAACACATTATGCCAACATCTTTCTTATATGCCCCCAGGGCATAACTTAAAACCCTTGCCCTGAGGGTTTTGGGGGAGTGTCTCCTCAGAAACATATGTTCTATCTGGAAATCAACTACACTGAACAAAAAGGCTATCTCAAGATTTTGATTGGATGTGTTTGGAGGAATGGTGGGCGTAGGGAGGCTAGTTACCGTCCAATCACTTTCCGCTATTAAAAAGGGCACTAGCCATCTCATTTTCCAATCGAATGAGCCCTTTTCGAAGTTTCTACGACAACTCCTTCGATACGAAGGACCCTGGAATGGAAAAAACAAAATACATTGTGCCAACATCGTTCTTTACTTAGGCAGAGCTATTGCACTGCCTATGAAAATGTCAAGCATTCCAATCACTTTCGACTCTTAAAAGGGGCACTAGGCCTTTCGATTTCCAATCGAATAAGCCCTTTTTGAGTTTCTACGACAACGCTTTCTAAAAACACCTTATATGCCCCAAGGGCATAAATTACATCCCTTACCCTAATAACTGTTCAGGTGGTTGTCATCCTCTAAGACCGAATTTCCAGAACTTTCAACTATGTTAAACAAAATGGCTATCTCAAAATTTTGATTGGATGTGTTTGGGGGAATGATGGGTGTGGGGGGGGGGCTAGTTGCCCTCAAATCACTTTCGACTATTAAAAAGGGCACTAGCCCTTTCAATTTCCAGTTGAATGAGCTCTTTTTGAAGTTTCTGCGACAACACTATCTATAAAAACCTTATATGCCCCCAGGGCATAACTTACAACCTTTGCCCTGGGGGCTCGGGGGGAGGGTTTTCATCCTCAAAGATGTAATTTCCAGAACTTTATACCACGTTGGACAAAAAAAATAACACCGTAACGGCAGTCAGGGTGGTTGTCATCCTCTAAGACCTAATTTCCAGAACTTTCAACTACGTTAAACAAAATGGCTATCTCAAAATATTGATTGGATGTGTTTGGTAAAATGGTTGGCGTGAGAGGGGCGTTAGTCACTCTCCAATCACTTTCAACTACTAAAAAAGGCACTAGTTCTTTCAATTTTCAATCAAATGAGCCCTTTTGAAGTTTCTACGACAATGCTTTCAATAAAAACCTAATATGCCCTCAGGGCATAACTTACAACCCTTGCCCTGAGGGCTCGGGGGGGGTTGTCATCCTCAAAGACCTAATTTCCAGAACTTTTTTAATGCGTTGAACAAAATGGCTATCTGAAAATTTTGATTGGATGTGTTCGGGGGAATGGTGGGCGTGAGAGGGGGGCTAGTGACCCTCCAATCACTTTCGACTATTAAAAATGGCACTAGCCCTCTCAATTTCCAACTGAATGAGCCCCTTTTGAAGTTTTTACGACAACTCTATCTACAAAAACCTTATATGCCCCCAGGGCATAATTTATAACCTTTGCCCTGGGAGCTCTAGGGGGTTTTTCATCCTTAAATACACAATTTTCAGAGCTTTCAACAACATTGAACAAAATGGCTATACATAGACTTTGACTGAATGTTCTTCGAGAAATGATGGATGTGAGAAGGGGGTTAATTACCCTCCACTCACTTTCGACTATTAAAAAGGGCAATTTCGATTTCCATCAAATGAGCCCTTTTTGAAATTTCTACAACAACTTTCTATATAAAACTTATATGCCCCCAGGGCGAAACTTACAACCCTTGCGCTGAGGGCTCAGTTATCATCCTTAAAGACCTAATTTCCAAAACTTTCAACTACGTTGAATAAAATAGTTGTCTAAAATTTTGATTAGATGTTTTTGGGGAAAAGGCAGGCGTAAGAGGGGTATTAGTTGCCCCCAAATCACTTTCGACTATTAAAAAGGGCACTAGGCCTTTGAATTTCTAATCAAATGACCCCCTTTTTATGTTTCTACGACAAAGATTTCAATAAAAACCGTATATGTCCCCAGGGCATAACTTATAACCCTTGCCCTGAAGACTTTAGGGGGAGTGTCCTGCTCAAACGCATAATATCCTGAACTTTCAACTGCGTGAAACAAAAAGGCTATCTCAAAATTGTGATTGGATGTGTTTGGGGAAATGGTGGGCGTGGAAGGGGTGTTAGTTGCCTTCCAATCACGTTCGACTATTAAAAAGGCCACTAGCCACCCCAATTTCCAATTGAATCAGCCCTTTTTGAAGTTTCTACGAGCACGCGTTCTATAAAAACCTTATATGCGCCCAGGGCATAACTTACAACCCTTGCCCAGAGGGCTGTGGGGGGGGGGGGTTGTCATCCTCAAAGACCTAATTTCCAGAACTTAAAACTACGTTAAATAAAACGGCTATCTAAAAGTTTTGATTTGATGTGTTTGGGGAAAAGGTGGGCGTGAGAGGGGGGTTAGTTGCCCTCCAATCACTTTCGTCTAGAAAAAGGGCACTAGCCCTTTGAATTTCCAATCAAATGAGCCTTTTTTGAAGTTGCTACAACAACGCCTTCTATAAAAACCTTATATGCCACCGGGGCATAACTTAAAACCCTTGCCCTGGAGGCTTTGCGGGAGAGTCCTCCTCAAAAACCTAATTTCTATCCTGAAATCAATTATGCTGAACAAAATGGCTATCTCAAACTCTCTATTGGATATGTTTCAGGATATAGTGTGCGTGTAAGGGGTGTTAGTTGCCTTCTATTTCTTTTTGACCATTAGAGAGGGCAAAAGCCACTTCAATTGCCAATCTAATAAACCCTTTTCGTAGTTTTTACGGCAACTTCTTCGATACGAAGTGCCCTGCTCTAAAAGAAAAAAAAATAATACATTTTGCCAACATCGTTCTTATGTGCCCCCAGGGCACAACTTAAAACCCTTGCCTTGAGGGTTTGTGGGGAAGTGTCCTCCTGAAAAACCTATTTTCTATCTGGAAATCAACTACACTGAACAAAGTGGCTATCTCAAAATTTTAATTGGATGTGTCTGGGGGAAGGCTGGGCGTGGGGGGGGCTAGTTGCCCTCCAATCACTTTCGACTATTGAAAAGGGCACTAACCATTTCAATTTCCAATCGAATGAGCCCTTTTGAAGTTTCTACGACATCGCGTTTTATAATAACCTTATATGCCCCCAGGGCATAACTTACAACCCTTGTCCTGAGGGCTGTGGGGGGGGGATGTCATCCTCAAAGAACTATTTTCCAGAACTTAAAACAGTGTTGAATAAAATGGCTATCTAAAAACTTTGATTTGATGTGTTTGGGGAAAAGGTGGGCGAGAGAGGGGGGTTAGTTGCCCTCCAATCACTTTCGTCTATTAAAAAGGGCACAGGCCACTCCAATTTCAAATAATAATCAGCCCTTTTCGAAGTTTCTACGAAAACTCTTTCGATACGAAGTGCCCTGGTCTAAGACCACGAAAAAATAAATAAATAATATATTGTGCAGACATCGTTCCTTACTTAGGCACCGCTATTGCACTGTCTATGATGGACAAAAAATGTTTAGAGCGCTATAAAGCTCTGCATGAATGATCAGGATGGTTTGTCTCCTGGCTCGCCAAGCTTACAGACCACTACAAGTGATCTGCAGAATTTGAGGGAGGGGATCGATCGAGGATCAGATTAGAAAGCTGATAGATTATTAAATTGCCAAGATAGGAACTATGACACCGCAGCATTTTAGAAATAAATAATAATAACTTATTTATAACCCACTTTTATACAAAACAAGCGGAGTAAAGTACACTAAAAAGGAAGAAAAACCAGATACACACAAACAAAGATAACTTAAACCTTAATCGCTGACAAAAAAAAACACAGATTTTATTATAGTTTGGACCTAGGAAGACTTCAAGGCTGTACGGTGTCCTGGTTTTGTGACCAGTCATAGATCCCGAGCGAACTTGCCTTTTTCTCTGAAACTGTACCGGTTGAGATTCTACAAAATCAAAGAAAGCTGAAAGGTTCTTGCATTTTGTCAAAGAGGACCTTACCAAGGAAAGGCAGGAAATTTTCAAATTGGACCACAACAGATTTCACACAAAAACTTTGGATAATGAGAGGAATCGTTGAAAAACGATTCACAAAAGATTTAATGTAAAGCAATCGCTGACAGTTTGAAAAACAAAGTTTAGCTAATGAGAATTTTCTTTAAATTAATAAAGTGTTGGGTACTATGTTTCTTGTGACATGTTAAATTATGACCGATTCTAATTATTCTCGGATTCTCATCTGAAGTTACATGTGATTTTGAATACTTCTATCGGTCACTTTAAAGGTGTACCTGAGTGTCAATTTTCTTCGAATTAGATTCAAGCTGATAACTGACAACTGTTACTTTCTGATTTGATATCTACTTTTGAATGCACAAGGGTTAAAAAGTGCATTAAATAAGCTGAACTTTTTACTTGTATCAAGTTCGAAAGACATTGCTGGAGGTTGTGAAACTCTTTCTGTCTGCTAATACACCTCTTGCAATTTTCGATCTGCCTGAGATGAAGTGCACTTCGTGTACAAGGTGCCAGAATGCGAGAAGAGGGAAGATTTTGTGTATTCGTCATGGGTGATCTTTACGAGTTCTTAGTGATTTTTCTGTATTTGATGAAGAGCTATGTGAAACTATTTTTGTTGAATTTAGCCCTTTGGGCTGTAATCTGTTTATTTTTGGGTTTGTACAGAGATCTCTGTCAAGTACTCCTAAAAGATATTTTGATGTTTTTGAAACGGTCATGAAAAAGCTAGAAGTTTCTTAGAATCAGGTTATTATTTCTCGTTATTTCGACTTTGACCTTTTGCATCTCGGTGTTTGAAATAAAAATAAAAGTTTTTAAGTATAATGTTACACTGTAGTCTTTTACCATGTTTATATTTACCAGCTAGAGTTACAGTTAATTCAGCTATGTTGTTGGAGAACAAGTTTCTCCCTTGTTTTTTTGTGTTGCAAAATCTTCAGTAATTTCTTTGGACGAATCAGTAATTTGGCGGTCATAATGAGCAGTATCGTGTTCCTACAACGAATAATTTAAAAAAGCGAAATGACTGGACTGACTATAAAGTGCTTTGGCAATTAATTGATGACTATGATTGGAGTTCGGTTTATGGCCCAGATTACACGAACGTTGCATTTTTACATTTACTGGTTTTTAGAAAAATATGCTCAAAGGCAATTACAAACATATTTACCTCATAGTGTCATTCTTCATTGTTATTGATCTCGATGTAGATTCACTAAAGGCAAATCAACTGTACCGGCATTACACAAATGTTTACTAAATATAAGTGGTTTTATTAGATCGTGGACAACATGTTTGACGATTTTCCTTGAAGATGAAAAGGATTTTGGCAAAGTAAATCATTCTTTGCTTCTTTCTAAGCTTAAGTCCTATGGGTTTTAATAAGAAAGTCTTAGTCTGTGTGTATCTTATGTTTCAGGATGCTAACTTGAGTTTGTTATTAAATCCCAAAATCTTTCTTCTGATATTTTTCTAATTGATTACGGAGTTCCTAAGGGCTCTGTCCTTGGATCTCTATCTAATTGGGTCTCTTCAGAATATATTCCACTTTTTAACAATTTATTACTATTAATTTTGAATTTCTTTTCAAAACTCCATTCATTTCAAATAATTATATATTTCTAAAACAAAATTCAGTCTATAACTATCACATTTCTTCAAGCAAAGCCTATCTTCATCATATTTTTTTCCATTTTAACCATTTTCATTTCTGTTCAAATTTAAATAGAAAAACTCACTTCCACATAGAAACATCCACATTTCTAAACGTTCAAGGAATTAAATATTAAATTTTCTCATGAAAAGTCTTTCTACTTCATAATTTATTATAAAGTAGGTCCAACAAGCCTGGATTTCCTTTTCTTTTTTTCTTTTTCTCATTTGTGTAATTTGGTCTCCTTCAAAATTTTGTTCGAGTAATTACGACTTTGCTTAATTTTGTCAAAGTTTTTAGGTGGGTTCACTTGTCCTAAACCACTTATATTTAGTAAACATTTGTGTAATGCCGGTACAGTTGATTTGCCTTTAGTGAATCTATATCGAGATCGATAACAATGAAGAAGAATACTATGGAGTAAATATGTTTGTAATTGCCTATTAGCATTTTTTTCTTTAATTTTTCTAAAAACCAGTAAATGTAAAAATGCAAAAAATTAAACAAGAAAAACGTAAAAATGCAACGTTCGTGTAATCTGGGTCATGAACCTAACTTCAATCATAGTCATCAATTAATTGCCAGAGCATTTTATAGTCAGTCCAGTCATTTTGCTTTTCTAAATTATTCGTTGTTGGAATACTATACTGTTCATTATGTCCGCCAAATTACTGATTCGTCCAACGAAATTACTGACGATTTTACAACACAAAAAATCAAGGGAGAAACTTGTTCTCCAACAACATAACTGAATTAACTCTAACTCTAGTTGGTAAATATAAACATGGTAAAATCTACCGTATAACATTATACTTAAAAACTTTAATTTTTATTTCCAACACCGAGATACAACAGGTCAAAGTCGAAATAACGAGAAATAATGAGGTTCTTAGAACTTGATTCTAAGAAACTTCTAGGTTTTTCATGATCGGTTCAAAAACATCAAAATATCTTTTAGGACAGAGATCTCTGTACAAACCCAGAAAAAACAGATTACAGCCGAAGGGCTAAATTCAACAAAATAATTTCACATAGCTCTTCATCAAATACAGAAAAATTACTAAGAACTCGTAAAGATCACTCATGACGAATACACAAAATACGCCCTCTTCTCGCATTCTGGCACCTTGTACACGAAGTGCACTTCATCTCAGGCAGATAAAAAATGGCAAGAGGTGTATTAGCAGACAAAAAGAGTTTCACAAGCTCTAGCAATGTCTTTCGAACTAGATGCAAGTAAAAAACTCAGTTTATTTAATGCACTTTGTAACCCTTGTGCATTCACAAGTAGAGATCAAATCAGAAAGTAATAATTGTCAGTTTTATCAGCTTGAATCTGATTCGAAGAAAATTGACACTCAGGTATACCTTTAAAGTGACCTATTGAAGTATTCAAAATCACATGTAACTTCAGATGAGAATCCAAGAATAATTAGAATTGGTCATAATTTAATATGTCACAAGAAACATAGTACCCAACACTTTATTAATTTAAAGAAAATGCTCATTAGCTAAACCTTGCTTTTCAAACTGTCAACGATTGCTTTACATTAAATATTTTGTGATTCGTTTTTCAAATAGATAATTCCTCTCATTATCCAAAGTTTTTGTGTCAAATTTGTTGTGGTCCAACTTGAAAACTTCCTGCCTTTCCGTGGTAAGGTGCTCTTTGACAAAATGCAAGAACCTTTCAGCTTTCTTTGATTGTGTAGAATCTCAACCGGTACAGTTTCAGAGAAAAAGGCAAGTTTGCTCGGGATCTATGACTGGTCACAAAACCAGGACACCGTACCGCCTTGAAGCCTTCCGAGGTCAAACCATAATAAAATCTGTGTTTTTTGGCAGTGATTAAGGTTTAAGTTATCTTTGTTTGTGTGTATCTGATTTTTCTTCCTTTTTAGTGTACTTTACTCCGCTGTGCTTTACTTGAACTTTTCCTCACTGCCTTGGAAAAAAATAGAACTAAAGTGGGAACTTTTTCTCTTCTATGGAAAAATTCAGAACCTGACTTAAAAAATTTTCTCTTCTTTGAGAAAATTCAGAACTGAAGTGGAACTTTATTTTCTTCTTTGAATTGAAATCTTTTCTAGAATTGAACTGTAACTTTTTTTTTAGAAAATTCAGAAGAGAACTTGTAATTTTCTTCGCTTCTTCGATAAAAATCAGAATTAAATTTGAACTCTTTCTCTTCTTGGGGAAAAATTCAGAAGAGAACTTCAACTTTTCTTCACTTCATTAAGAAAACTCAGATTTAAAATAGAACTTTTTTATATTCTTGGGGGGAAATTCAGAATCTAATTATAGCTTTTTCAATCTCACATGTAAAATTTCAGAACAGAACTAGAAATTTCTATCTCTTTATTGAGAAAACTCCGAATTAAAGTGGAACTTTTTGCTCTTCTTGAGGGAAAAATTCAGAAACGAAGTATAACTTTTTCTACTTTCTACGGAAAAATTCAGAACAGAACTTAATTTTGTTCTCTTCTTTTAGAAAATTTAGAACTGAAGTGGAAATTTTTTTATTCTTTGGGAAAAATTCAGAAAAGAACTTTAACTTTCTTCATTTTTTGAAAAGGAGAAAACCTAATTAAAGGGGGAACTTTTTCTCTTCTTGGGGAAAAATTCAGGATCGATGCATAACTTTTTCTATCTTTTACGGAAAAATTCAGAACACTACTTGAAAATTTTTTTTCTTCTTTGAGAAAATTCAGAACTGAAGTGAAACTTTTCTTTTCTTCGGAAAAATTTAGAAATGAACTGTACCTTTTTTCTTTTCTTTTAGAAAATTCGGAAGAGAACTAACTTTTCTTCACTTCTTTGAAAAAATACGGAATTAAAAGTGGGACTGTTTCATTTCTTGGGGGAAAATTCTGAACAGAACTTTATGTTTTTTTTCACTTCATTAAGAAAACCGAAACTTAAAATTGAATTTTTTTATATTCTTGGGGGGAAATTCAGAATCGAAGTATAGCTTTTTCTATCTTCCATGGAAAAATTCAGAACAGAACTAGAAATTTTTATCTCTTTATTGAGAAAACTCAGAATTAGGGTGGAATTTTTTTTCTTCTTCGGGGAAAAATTTAAAAACGAAGTATAACTTTTTCTACCTTCTACGAAAAAATTCAGAACAGAACTTGAAATTTTGTTGTCTTCTTTGAGAAAACTCAGAACTGAAATGGAACTTTATTCTCCTCTTTGGAAAAACTTAGAATTGAACTGTACAGAACTAGAAATTTATATCTTCTTATGGAGAAACTCCGAATTTAAGTGGAGCTTTTTTCTCTTCTAGGGGGAAAATTCAGAAACGAAGTATAACATTTTCCACCTTCTACGGAAAAATTCAGAACAGAACTTGAAATTTTGTTCTCTTCTTTTAGAAAATTCAGAACTGAAGTGGAACTTTTTTCTATTTATGGGGAAAATTCACAAGTGAACTTTAACTTTTCTTCACTTCATTTAGAAAACTCAAAATTAAAGTTGAACTGAAGTGGAACTTCTTCGATAAAACTCAGAATTAAACGTTGAACTGTTTCTCTTCTTGGAGAAAAATTCTAAAGAGAACTTCAACTTTTCTTCACTTCATTAAGAAAACTCAGAATTAAAATGTAAATTTTTCATATTTTCGGGGAAAAATTAAGAATCGAATTATAGCTTTTTTTTCTTCGATTGGGAAATTCAGGACAGAACTAGAAATTGAAAAAGCTATAATTAGA
Source organism: Artemia sp. Qi Xiang Cuo (assembly GCF_049724085.1). Taxonomy (NCBI): domain Eukaryota; kingdom Metazoa; phylum Arthropoda; class Branchiopoda; order Anostraca; family Artemiidae; genus Artemia; species Artemia sp. Qi Xiang Cuo. The sequence continues at coordinate 32,214,298 of NC_142802.1, read as the reverse complement.
TTCTGAATCTTTCCCCCAAGAGTATAAAAATGTTCTATTTTAATTCTGAGTTTTCTTAATGAAGTAAAGAAAAGTTGAAGTTCTCTTCTGAATTTTCCCCAAGAATAGAAATAGTTCCACTTTTAATTCTGAGTTTTATGGAAGCAGAAAAGAAAAGTTCAAACTTTCTTCTGAACTTTCTAAAAGAAAAGAAAAAAGTTACAGTTCAATTCTAAATTTTTCCAAAGAGAAAATAAAGTTCTAATTCAGTTCTGAAGTTTCTCAAAGAAGAAAAACATTTTAAGTTAGGTTCGAAATTCTTCCATAGTAGAGAAAAAGTTCCCACTTTAATTCTATTTTTTCCAAGGAATTGAAGAAAAGTTCAACTTCTCTTCTGTATTTTTTCAAAGAAGAGAAATAAGTTACATTTCAATTCTAATTTTTTTCAATGCAATTAAAAAATGGTTCCGCTTCAGTTCTGAATTTTTTCAAAGACGAGGAACAAATTTTTTCTACAGAAAATAGAATACTTTGATTCTGAATATTCTCCACGAAGAGAAAAATATTCCACTTTAATTGTAAGTTTTCTCAAAGAAGCGAAGAAATGTTCAAGTTCTCTTCTGAATTTTCTTAAAGAATAGAAAAAAAAGTTTGTTCAATTTTGATTTTTCCAAAGAAGAGGAAAGATTTCCACTTTAGTTCAACTTTAATTCTGAGTTTTCTCAAAGAAGTGAAGAAGAGTTCAAGTTCTCTTCTGAATTTTTCTCCGTAAGCAGAGAAACAGTTCCAATTTTAATTCTGAGTTTTTTCGAAGAATTGAAGAAAAGTTCAAGTGCTCTTCTGACTTTTCTAAAAGAAAAGAAAGAAAGTTACAGCTCAATTCTAAATTCTTCTAAAGAAGAGAAAAACGTCCCAATTTAGTTCTGAATTTTCTCAAAGAAGAGAAAAAATTTCAAGTTATGTTCTGAGTTTTTCCGTAGAAGATAGAAAAAGTTACACATCGATCCTAAATTTTTCCCTAAGAAGAGAAAAAGCCCCCACTTTAATTCAGAGTTTACTTAAAGAAATGAAGAAAAGTTCATGTTCTCTGCGTCATTCTTCACAATGAAGAGAAAAAGTTACATTTCAATTTTAATTTTTATCCAATGGAGTGAAGAAAAGTTCAAGTTCTCTTCTGAATTTTCTCAAAGAAGAGAAAAAAGTTATATTTCAATTCTATTTTTTTTTCAATGAAAAAAATGTTCCACTTCAGTTCTGAATTTTCTAAAAGACGAGAAATAAATTTTAACCATAGAAGGTAAGATACTTTGACTCTGAATATTCTCCAGGAAGAAGAAAAAAAATCAACTTTAATTCTGATTTTTCTCAAAGAAGTGAAGAAATGTTCAAGTTCTCTTCTGAATTTTCTTAACGATGAGAAAAAAGTTAGATCAATACTGAATTTTTCCAAAGAAGAGAAAAAAAGTACTTCGTTTCTGAATTTTTCCCCCAAGAAGAGACAAAAGTTCCACTTTAATTCTGAGGTTTCTCAATAAAGAGATAGAAATTTCTAGTACTGTCCTGAATTTCCCAATGGAAGAAAACAAAGCTATAATTTGATTCTGAATTTTTCCCCAAGAATATAAAAAAAGTTCCATTTTAATTCTCAGTTTTCTTAATGAAGTGAATTTTTATATAGTCTGAATTTTTCCGTAGAAGATAGATAAAGTTATGCATTGATCCTGAATTTTTCCTTAAAAAGAGGAGAAGTCCCCACTTTAATTCTGAGTGTTCTTAAAGAAATGAAGAAAAGTTCAAGTTCTCTTCGTAATTTTTCACAATGAAGAGAAAAAGTTACAGTTCAATTTTAACTCTTCTCAAATGGAGTGAAGAAAAGTTCAAGTTCTCTTCTGAATTTTCTCAAAGAAGAAAAAAAGTTATAGTTCAATTCTCATTTTTTTTCAGTGAATATAAAGGTTCCACTTCGGTTCTGAATTTTTTAAAAGACGAGAAATAAATTTTGACCGTAAAAGGTAAGATACTTTGACTCTGAATATTCTCCATGAAGAAAAAAATTTCTACTCTAATTCTGATTTTTCTCAAAGAAGTGAACAAATGTTCAAGTTCTCTTCTGAATATTCTTAAAGATGAGAAAAAAAGTTAGTTCAATACTGAATTTTTTCAAAAAAGAGAAAAAAAAGTACTTCGTTTCTGAATTTTTACCCCAAGAAGAGAAAAAAAGTTCCACTTTAATTCTGAGTTTTCTCAATAAAGAGATAGAAATTTCTAGTTTTGTCCTGAATTTCCCAATGGAAGAAAAAAAAGCTATAATTCGATTCTGAATTTTTCCCCAAGAATATAAAAAAGTTCTATTTTAATTCTGAGTTTTCTTAATGAAGTAAAGAAAAGTTGAAGTTCTCTTTTGAGTTTTTCCCCAAGAAGAGAAAAAATTCCACTTTTAATTCTGAATTTTATCGAAGAAGTTTCACTTCAGTTCAACTTTAATTCTGAGTTTTCTCAATGAAGTGATGAAAAATTTAAAGTTCTCTTCTGAATTTTCCACACGAGTAGAAAAAAGTTCCACTTCAGTTCTGAATTTTCAAAAAGAAGAGAACAAAATTTCAAGTTCTGTTCTGAATTTTTCCGTAGAAGGTAGGAAATGTTATACTTCGTTTTTGAATTTTTCCCAGAAGAAGAAAAAAGTTCCACTTTAATTCTGAGTTTTCTCAGTAAAGAGTTAGAAATTTCTAGTTCTTTTCTGAATATTTCCATGGATGATTGAAAAAGCTATAATTCGATTCTGAAATTTCCCCCAAGAATATAAAAAATTTCCATTTTAATTTTGAGTTTTCTTAATGAAGTGAAGAAAAGATAAAGTTCTGTTGAGAATGTTCCCCCAAGAAATGAAACAGTCCCACTTTTAATTCTGAATTTTGTCGAATGAGTGAAGAAAAGTTAGTTTTCTTCTGAATTTTCCAAAAAAAAGAAAAAGTTACAGTTCAATTCTAATTTTTTCCAAAAATGAGAGTAAAGTTTCACTTCAGTTCTGAAAATTCTCAAAGAAGCGAAAAAATTTCACAGTAGTGTTCTGAATTTTTCGTAGAAGATAGAAAAGTTATGCATCGATCCTGAATTTTTCCAAGAAGAGAAAAAGTTCCCACTTTAGTTATTAGTTTTCTCCAAAAATGAGGAGAAGTTAAAGTTCTTTTCTGAGTTTTTCCCCAAAAATAGAAAAACGTTCCACTTCAGTTCTAAATTTTCTAAGAGAAGAGAACAAAATTTCAAGCTCTGCTCTGAATTTTTCCGTAGAAGGTAGAAAACGTTATACTTTGTTTCTGAATTTTTCTCCCAAGATGAGCAAAAAGTTCCACTTTAATTCGGAGTTTTCTCAATAAAGAGATAGAAATTTCTAGTTCTGTTCTGAATTTTTTGATGGAAGATTGAAAAAGCTATAATTATATTCTGAATTTTCCCCCAAGAATATAAAAAAAATTACATTTTAATTCTGAGTTTTCTTAATGAAGTGAAGAAAAGTTGAAGTTCTCCTCTGAATTTTTCCCCAAGAAGAGAAACAGTGCCACTTTTAATTCTGAGTTTTATCGAAGAAGTGAAAAAAAGTTCAAGTTCTCTTCTGAATTTTCTAAAACAATAAAAAAGTTACAGTTCAATTCTAAATTTTTCTAAAGAAGAGAATAAAGTTCCACTTCAGTTCTGAAGTGTTTCAAAGAAGAGAAAAATTTCAAGTTAGGTTCTGAATTCTTCCATAGAAGAGAAAAAGTTCCCACTTTAAATCTATTTTTTCCGAGGAAGTAAAGAAAAGTTCAAATTCTCTTCTGAATTTTTTCAAAGAAGAGAAAAAGTTACAGTTCAATTTTAATTTTTGTCAAAGAAATTAAAAAAGGTTCCACTTCAGTTCTGAATTTTTTCAAAGACGACAAACAAACTTTTTCTGTAGCAAATAGAATACTTTGATTCTGAATATTCTCCATGAAGAGAAAAAAGTTCCGCTTTAAATGTTAGTTTTCTCAAAGAAGTGAAGAAAAGTTCAAGTTCTCTTCTGAATTTTTTCCCCAGGATAGTTTTATTGAAGAAGTGAAAAAACTTCAAGTTCTCTTCTGAATTTTCGAAAAATAGAAAAAAGTTAGAGTTCAATTCTAAATTTTTCTAAACAAGAGAATAAAGTTCCACTTCAGTTCTGATTTGTCTCAAAGAAGAGAAAAAATTTCAAGTCAGGTTCTGAACTCTTCCATAGAAGAGAAAAAGTTCCCAATTTAATTCAATTTTTTTCCAAGGAAGTGAAGAAAAGTTCAACTTCTCTTCTGAATTTTTTCAAAGAAGAGAAAAAAGTTACAGTTCAATTTTAATTTTTGTCAATGAAATTCAAAAAGGTTCCACTTCAGTTCTGAATGTTTTCAAAGACGAAAAACAAATTTTTTCTGTAGAAAATAGAATATTTGATTCTGAAGATACTCCATGAAGAGAAAAAAGTTCCGCTTTAAATGTTAGTTTTCTCAAAGAAGTGAAAAAATGTTCAAGTTCTCTTCTGAATTTTCTTAATGGAGAGAAAAAAAGTTCAATTTTGACTTTTTAAAAGAAGAGAAAAGATTTCCACTTTAGTTTAATTTTAATTCTGAATTTTCTCAATGAAGTGAACAGATTCAAGTGCTCTTCTGAATTTTCACAACGAAGAGAGAAAAAATGAAGTTACAGTTCAATTCTGGATTTTTCCAAGGAAGAGAAAAAAAATTCCATATCATTTCTGAATTTTACCGAAAGAACATAGAAGATAGAAAATTTTATACTTTGATTCTGAATTTTGCCCCAAGAATACAAAAAAATTCGATTTTAATTCTGAGTTTTCTCCATGAAGTGAAGAAAAGTTAAAGCTCTCTTATGAATTTTTACCTATGAAGAGAAAAAGTTCCCACTGTAATTCTCAGTTTTCTCAAAGAAATGAAGAAAAGTTCAAGTTCTCTTCTGAACTTTTTCCAAAGAAAAGAAAAAAGTTAGATTTCAATTCTAATTTTTTCAATGAAGGGAAGAAAAGTTCAAGTCCTCTTCTGAATTTTCGAAAAAAAGAAAAAAGTGAGAGTTCAATTCTAAATTTTTCTAAAGAAGAGAATTAAGTTCCACTTCAGTTCTGAAGTGTCTCAAAGAAGAGAAAAAATTTCAAGTTAGGTTCTGAATTCTTCCATAGAAGAGAAAAAGTTCCCAATTTAATTCTATTTTTTTCAAAGGAAAGGAAGAAAAGTTCAACTTCTCTTCTGAATTTTTTCAAACAAGAGAAAAAAGTTAAAGTTCAATTTTAGTTTTGTCAGTGAAATTAAAAAAGGTTCCACTTCAGTTCTGAATTTTTTCAAAGACGAAAAACAAATTTTTTCTGTAGAAAATAGAATACTTTGATTCTGAATATTCTCCATGAAGAGAAAAAAGTTCCGCTTTAAATGTTATTTTTCTCAAAGAAGTGAAAAAATTTTCAAGTTCTCTTCTGAATTTTCTTAATGAAGAGAAAAAAAAGTTCAATTTCGATTTTCTTAAAAGAAGAGAAAAGATTTCCACTTTAGTTTAATTTTAATTCTGAATTTTCTCAATGAAGTGAACAAAGGTTCAAGTTCTCTTCTCAATTTTCACAACGAAGAGAGAAAAAAATGAAGTTACAGTTCAATTCTGAATTTTTCCAAGGAAGAGAAAAAAAATTCCATATCATTTCTGAATTTTACAGAAAGAACATAGAAGATAGAAAATGTTATACTTTGATTCTGAATTTTGCCCCAAGAATACAAAAAAGTTCGATTTTAATTCTGAGTTTTCTCCATGAAGTGAAGAAAAGTTAAAGCTCTCTTATGAATTTTTACCTATGAAGAGAAAAAGTTCCCACTTTAATTCTGAGTTTTCTCAAAGAAATGAAGAAAAGTTCAAGTTCTCTTCTGAGCTTTTCCCAAAGAAAAGAAAAAAGTTAAAGTTCAATTCTAATTTTTTCAATGAAGTGAAGAAAAGTTCAAGTCCTCTTCTGAGTTTTCTCAATGAATAGAAAAATAGTTACAGTTCAATTCTAATTTTTCCAATAAAAATAAAAAATAAAACTTCTACTTCCGTTCTAAATTTTCTCAAAGACGAGAAATAAATTTTTTCCGTAGAAGATAGAAAAAGCTATACTTTGATTTTGTATTTTTCCGTAAGAAGAGAAGAAGTTCAACTTTAATTCTGTTTTTTCTCAAAGAAATGAAGAAAATTTCAAGTTCTTTTCCGAGTTTTTTTCCCATGAAAGATAAGGTTCCACTTTAATTTTTAATTTTCTCAAAAAAGTGAACAAGAGTTCAAGTTATCTTCTGAATATTCTTAACGAAGAGAGAAAAATAAAAAGAAGTTATATTTCAATTCTGAATTTTTCTAAAGAAGAAAAAAATAGTTCCACTCCAGTTCGGAATTTTCTCAAAAATGACAAAAAAATTTCAATTTCTTTTCTGAATTTTTCCGTAGAAGATAGAAAAAGTTATAGTTCAGTTCTGAATTTTTCTCTAGGAATAGAAAAAGTTCCACTTTAATTCTGAATTTGTTAAAAACCGATTTTGATTGTTTAGGATTCAAAATAGGCTTATGAACGGTCGATGCAAAATCAATTTTATTGAAACCAACTTTACTATGACCTTATCAATATTTTCCTAAAATCAACAAAGTAATGCACAAAATAATTTTTATTTAAATAATGGCATGCGGAATATTAATATGAAAAAATGCTTGTTCAGCATTCAATACAAATTCCTCATTTATAATAAACTAGGTAGTTTATAATAAACTAGGTAATTCCTGATTTAATACATATAATAAACTAGGTAGTGTCGATAAGTAGTCATAGAGTACCAATGGTACAGTCACGTAATGTCGATGAGCAGCCATAGAGTATCATTGGTACAGCCGCAAGCATACTTCATGTCATTTTAAGATACGTGAAGTCCCAAAAATTCCAAGTCAGAAAAAAGTGCTACTACAAACATTATTATTCTGATAGTAAAAGTCCCGACTAACATATCCATACCATTCCCATTTTGTATTACGAAAACATTAAATGTGAAATATTTTGTTTTAAGTATATTTCATGGGATTTTAGACATGTAAAAGAAAGTTGAAAAACTTTCCATTTTAAATAAGATATAAAAAATAAAAAAGAAGATAAAAACATTAAACTTCTAAAAACGTATATAAAACAATAGGGTAGGGCCCAAAAAGCTAAGGGGAAGTTGGGGGTTTGGGGGAGGTTCTTTGAGGTTTTGGGGAGGTTCTTGGAGGTTGGGAAGAGGGGGCCCCTTGGATAATGAGGTCATTGGTGTTTAGGTTCATTGGTTAGGACACCTCAAAAGAGAATGACCTAAGCCATCCTCCTCTGCATAGCAGAGCGGAAAATTTTTCTTCTGTCATACTTCTCTTAAAGTTCCAATAGTTACTTCCCCCCACTAACAGACAGTTTGCTCTCATCTGGATCAATATCTTTGTAAATTTAACTTGAAAATACAGATTAAGCTGTGCTTCTACTCCATGTCCAGGTTCAACTTGCCTATTTAATGCTAAACTCTTTGATAGACCTAGTTCACACCACCATTTTTAATAATTCCCAAGAGATCTGCGATTTCTTCTTTTAGACCCATACCATCATTCCACAAACAGAAAAGACATACTCCCTGAAACAGCTTTATCAGTGCGCAATACCCATAGCGTCTGGCTCCTGATGCTTAGTAATTCTTCATATGCTTCCCGAACTAATCTATTTTGTTGTAGTTTTATTACTTTAATTCAATAAATCCAAAAAACTTTTTGCACGAAATAAGTTTTTCAAAAAAATGTAAAGAACTCCATTAAACCATAAATGAAACAAAATAGAATCAAGTAATCTACCAAGCATACAACCACCACAAATTAGTATCAATAAATAAATGAAACCCAAAAAAACAGAGATTAAAATAAGTCAAACTCAAAACGAGCAGAAATTAATCTGACTAGGGTTCTAAACCCTATGCTTTCTAAAAGCCAGAATATAATTTGTACTTTACTGAAAAAAAATCAAATGAATTTACTGAAAAAATGTGCATTGTTAGTTGAATATACACATGCTGATATTTATTCATTAAAACATTAATTAATTTTTGATTTCTTAAAGTTATGAAAGTGAAAACATTTAAAAGAATTTTTCAGTAAAATACAGATTATATTCTGGCTTTTAGAAAGCATAGGGTTTATAACCCTACTCAGATTGATCTCTGCTCGTTTTGAGTTTGACTTATTTTAATTTCTGTTTGTTTTTGGTTTCATTTATTTATTGATACTGATTTGTGGTAGTTGTATGCTTGATAGATTATTTGTTTCTATTTTTGTTTATTTTTGGTTTAATGGAGTTCTTCACTTTTTTGAAAAACTTATTTTGTGCAAAACGTTTTTTTGATTAATTTCTTTTCGTTTTATACTGACATAGTGTTTTTCAGGGAGAAAGACTGAGCCTCTTCTGCATTTAAACAACCATCCTTTCCATAAGAACCTTTAACACCCTCTGGGCATAACTTACAACCCTTGCCCCTAATATCTGGGGTTTGTTTCAACCCCAAAAGCCTTGTTTTGTCACATTTAGACTGTTTTGAATAGAATGGTTATTTGAAAATTTCTACAAGACGCATTTCGGGACAATATGACGTGTGTTTAGGGGGGAGAGGGTAGCTGGCCTCTGATCACTTTGACTCTTAAAAAGAGCACTAGAGTGTCAGATTACCAATCCACTAAAAAGAGCACTAGAGCGTCTGATCACCAATCCAATGAGTCCCCTTTGAAGTTTATATGACCGCTTGACTTACTTACTTGACTTAAGGCTCCTGCCGAGGTTTCGGCGTAGAGAACGATGAGATTAGGCGCCTCCAGGTTGATCTATCGCTTGCCAGGATCGCAGCTTCTTCCACCGGGATGTGGGCAGGAATTCATTGGCTTTGTCTTTCCACCTAGTGTGTGGGCGTACTCTGGGTCGTTGCCGTACGTTTAAGGAGGGATCAAATTAAAAAGTGACCCGTGCTGGGGCGTCACATGGCATGCAAAGAAGGTGACCGTACCACCACACACTAATCTGGGAGAGCTGCGGTGAGAAAGGAGTTTGAGCCGTACGTGATAGGAGAGTCTGGTTGCTAACGAGGTCAGTCCAGTGAAGTCTTTCGATTCTTCAAAGATGTTTCGTCTGAGCGACATCGACGGCGCTGAGGATATATTTGGCAGCTGGCCACGTCTCCGCTCCATACAGCAGGACGGTGCTGACTGACGCATTGTAGATGCGCATTTTGGTAAATCGGCTTATGTTTGGCTTTCGCCAGATGCTGCTAAGCCTCCCAACAAGTGCTGAAGCCTTGGCAATTTGAGATGTAAGCTCTTTTGTGATCAAGCCATCATTCGACAGAATAGATCCCAGGTAAGTGAAGTCTTCAACCACATCTACTCGGTTGCTTCCGATGTTGACTTCCTTTACAGTAGAACGGGACGTGGGGGGCTCAAGGAGCATAACTTTGGTTTTCAGCCAGTTGATCTTCAGTCCAACTTTCGAGGTTTCTTCTGAGAGCACCTGGAGAGCTATGGTCATCTTATCGACGGTGCTCGCAAATAGCGCTATGTCGTCGGCGAAGTCAGCATCAGAGAGTACCCGGTCTCCGAACTGAAGACCGAATTGAAGGCGATTCATCGTGCTGGCCATAACATGGTCTATGACACAGTTGAAAAGCTCGGGAGCGGCGGCACAACCTTGGCGGACGCCAGTCTTCACCGGGAATGTGGGACTGCGTCTTCCATTGACTTGCACGCAGCTTTCCGTATCCTCATACAGCTTTTCAAAGAGTGAGCAATATTTCTTGGGTAGACCCGTAGTTCTTAGTATCAGCCAAAGTGAACGGCGATCAACAGAATCGAAGGCAGCCTTAAAGTCCACGAATGCGATGTACGCTTTTTGGTGGAGCTCCCACGTCTTCTCGATCAACTGGCGCATAGTAAACATTTGCTCCGTCGTCGACCTGCCGGGCATGAATCCGGCTTGCTGGACTCTTCTCTTTCTACGCAAAAAGATGGAACACCTGTCCAGGAGTGACATGGCGAAGAGTTTACCAGGAACGGAGAGAAGCGTGATCCCACGATAGTTGGAGCAGATTTGACGGCTGCCCTTACGTTTCCAGAGCGGCAATATGATGCCAGCACGCCAGTCATTCGGTATGCTTTCCGTCGTCCATAAAGCTGAGACGATTATCTGGAGCCACAGAATCATCGCTGCACCACCGTGCTTGAGGAGTTTTGCAGAAATACCACAGACGCCAGGGGATCGATTATTATTTAACCGTTTTACAGCATTTCGGATCTCAAAGGTGGTAAACGGTTGCAGTATGAGGTCGGAAGTAGCCTCGGGTGTGGTCATTGCTGCTTCAATCAGATCAGGGTCGGGATGAGCAACGGCCTCGGCATTCAGAAGCGTTGAAAAGTGACTGCTCCAGGCAGAGAGTTGGCCTGCATCGTCATCCGGCATGCTTCCGTCAGCAGAAAAAACACGACTCACGGTGGAAGTCTTCCCTTCCGTCAGCTCGCGGAGGTGTTTGTAGAGGGAGCAAGTGTCTCCTTTTCTCGAGGCATCATCAAGATCGCTGGTTTTCCCGTCGACAGAGGTTTTCCTATCACTCTGCAATAGGCTATTGCGCTGGCCCTTGGGTCGTCTGTACTCTGGCATATTCTTTGTTAAGTGGGCCTTCCGGTACAGCTTGATTACAGACAGAGTCTCCTGGGATATCCAGGAGACTATATGACCGCACTTTCTATAAAACCCCTATATGTCCACAGGGCATAACTTACAACCCTTGCCCTGAGGGATGGGGGATTTGTTGCCCTCAAAGACATAATTTCCAGACCTTTCTGATAGGTTGAAAAAAATGGATATACCAACATTTTGATTGGAAAGGTTCATATGTGGTTGCGGACCTTGATGGTTAAAATCCATAACCATCTCACTAGTTGCCTTCTAAGGATTTCTAAGGATTGTTCTGAATTTCTGTATTAAAATTCTTTTCTTGGCATCTACAACTTTATTAGTTTCACCTTTTTAACATACTTCATTTCTAAGAATATTTTACATTGCCCACATCCCTCATTATATACTTTTGTATTATAGCGACCACAGCCGAGAAGTGAAAGCTAGGTCAAGTCATGAGATATTTTCTTTGGTAACTGCGACTTTATTAATTTCCACTTTTTAGCATACTCCAATGCGAAGGAATATTTATATTGCAAACAATCCTCATTGGTACTTTTGTATTATACAGAACACAGCCAAGAAGTAAAGCTAGGTCAAGTCACAAGATAACCTCTTTTCTTGGCGCCTACGACTCTATTAGTTTCAACTTTTTAGCATACTCCAATGCTAAAGAATATTTTATATCGTCCACACTCCTCAGTTGGCAATTGTGTATTATAGAAAACACAACCAAGAAGTATAGCTAAGTCAAGTCGCAAGATCTTCTTGTCACCACTAATCGTTTCCACAGACTGATACTAATGACGTTATTCTAGTCATATTCTAAAAGTTATGTCACGTTGCCCTAAACTTACCAACCTCTCAGACTTACCTTAATTGATAAACAATTTTAATTCCTGTATAACTTTATTTCATACGATCCAACTAAATAATAAAAATTTTATTGTCTTCTGTCTCATCCTATTATTCAAATCATCAATTAATATCATTCACACCAGAATTATGCAAACGGGATACCTTTATGCAAATGAGTTAAATTTTTGATATCTGTAACAAGTACTAATTATGAATAAATTATGTACCGTCAGTAGTTAGTATATCCAATTCACCGTATATGGTGTCCCGTCAGAATCTATTGAGACAGAAACATGTCTGGTTGGCCCAGAAATTGGTGTAGCTGGCCCCAGAAAGTGGTCTGACAGGTCTTGTAAGTTCTGTGGTACTAGATGTCTTGTTCTGGTCCCTTCTCTTCCAGTACCTCCTCCAGTGGTACAAGATAGGACACTACTATTTAGGTGTACCTGGTTTTTTATTCGAATTAGGATTCTGACTGTTTCTTACCAACTACCATTTATTGAGATGAGATGGTTGAATTTCACCATAATAAGTTTTGAGATTACTTTTTGCAATAAACTATGGCGTTTTATTAATTTTGACTTTGTAGTTTTTTAGTTTACCAGTTCTATGATCTTTGAATAGGTTAAGATATGTGTGATCTAATAAATTGTGGTGTATGTAGTGTTTAATCTGATAATGATGTGATAAATTGATGTGATGTGACAAACTGTGGTTTTAAGTAGCTTTATAAATCGTATGATGCAAATATATTGTTTGTTCTTATAGTAATCGTATGCTGACTTTCTCTTGTCGAGTTTAGTTTATTGATCTGAAGGGGGTTGAATTTAGCTATGATGAGTTTTCAGATTACTTTCTTCCATAAGTTATTATGGCCTTCAATTTTTATTTGAGTGAGTTTGTTGTCCCCATCATTTTGAAAATACAAAAAAATATCCGTGTTGGATACTCCTGAGAATTTAACAATTTTGTGTTAATAGTAGTATGTCGACTTTTTACAGTTTCAAGACGGCAAGATAATATAATATAAAATTACAGAAAATAAAAACAATTTGAAAAAAAATCTTGAAAGAAAATACAAAAACCAAATTATCACATTAATTCATTAAAACAAGACGTGGAAAAGGGGGAGGTTTGCTATAAAAATTCAAAAGAAAGGAGTACTGTTAAATAACAAAAAACAGATGAAATGGAAAGGCCTTTCTTGAATAGATTTTATGTGTAAACCCTTAAATTTATTTAAAATATGGAAGTTTTGACACGAAAATATTTTTGAATTTAAATTCAAAGACAGCTGAAGGTGAAAAAAAATGAAGGTGAATGACCTTACTTGAAGAAATATGACATTGAAATCCTGAATCTTCTACTAAAATTCGAAGTCTTCGACATAAAAGGGGTTTTGCTGTTGAAGTTCGAAAAATAAGAATTATAAATTGTTAACAAGACAAATTAATGATTAAGTAGAAAGACCTTACTCGAAGAAATGTGACATTTAATTACTAAAAATATCTAGAAATGAGGGGGGGGGTATGAGAATGTTTTCCTCATATTGAAATTTGAATTAGATAATTTCGGAGACCACACTGCCTTTCCATGACGATAAATGAAAGTTCAGATAGCGATAAAATCCTTTTAATAGACAGTGATAAATTTAAAAAACAGTGACAAATTTCACAAAAATACTAGATATTTCGTTCATATGTGCAGAGACCGTCATCAGTTGTAAAACTGAAGTAAATCAGTAGAGTTTTACTACTGATGAGGGTCACTGCATATGTGACCGAAATATATAGCATTTTAGTGAAATTTATCACTGTTTTTGAAATTTATCACTGTCTATTAAAAGGGTTTTATCCCTGTTTGAACTTTTATTTATTGAAACTTGGAAAATATGAATTGTGATATTCAAATCCTAAAATTCTTAAAAAGTCAAAAATTTTTGACATAAAAAAGTTTTTTTTGCTATTGAAATTCGAAAAAAACTCAGTTATAACTATTTCTCTACCTCTAAAGTAAACTAATAATTTCAGTACAGAACCATTAGATGTAAGGGTCTACCAAAACACATTTATTTGGACACTGGGATTTAAGAGCAAGAAGTGGGTTGAGAGAATGTGGGAGAAGATTGTCAATGAGTCTTTTACTTTTCCGGTCAATAGAGACGTGGTAGACAAAGCAACAGCAAAGAGACAGTAAATAAAGAGCTTATAATTAAGCATATTGAGTCCTTCAGACCATGCCAGCCACATTATCGTCGAAAATACAGTCCAAATGTGAAATATTTACCAAAAGAATTCACTGTTTAGTTCATGCTCGATGTTAGTAGTATACCAAAAATCAAGGAGTGACACTACATTAGCCGTCTAGTAGTCTTCAATGAGACTTTTTCTCCTTTAAAATCAGGAAAGAGTGCACCCGAGATCGCATATTGCATGATTTGGCATGAAGCCATATACAGCAAAACTGCTGATGATGTGGCCTCAGCTATATCCTTGAGCGCATTATACTGTAATCCAAGAAGCGAAAGAATTTTGTGTGGTGTGACTATTTCTCGGCCCGAAACAAAATTGCATTCTGTTTAGTGCACTTGTTTGCATCGTGAATCAGAGTTGGAGACCCAACACCATCAGTTTGAAGTACCTTACTAAGGGTCACAGACAAATGACGGCAGACGCTATCCATGGCTGCATCGGAAAGAAGATAAGAAATAAGGCTGCTGTCGAGGATTTGAAGGATCTAGTAATCCTGATGCAAAATTACAGGAGAAACACTCATGTAAAGGTTCTGGTCAAAACATATTTTTTCATTTGGAAAAATGATAAGTCAACTAAAAGGGCTGCGAAAAGGATTAGGTCGTGCTTAAGAGGATTTTGCAGGCTATTTTTCAAAGGTGTCAGAAACACCTACTCTACAGCTACGATTTCAACGACATTTTACAACGTTTTGATTTCCTGAAACAGAAACCGAAGCGCATGAAAGATTTGCCAAAGAACGTCAAGGGTCCAAGAGGGATTTCCAAAGAAAAAAAGGAATTCAAAGACTATTCCCACACTTTTCTGATTAGAAGAAAAAGCAATTTTGGCTTGACTTGCCAGTAAATAAAGGGTCATCTGATCTAACCACGTGTTTTGAAGGATGCCAAAGTAATGATGTTTAAACAACAGCCAAAAAAAGCTACTTTATTATTCATTTCTTCTTGTAGATTCAAATAAAAGTGGCCTAAATAGAATTCTGCACTAATTACAACAACTTTTTTCGTTGTGGAATACAACAAAGTGTAAAATTGTTTCGTCATTATTTAAATATCATCACTTTTGTGCGACTTGCGCAGGTAAATCTTTCAGTGTTCCAAAGAGATTTTGTAGTTATTTTGTCTCTTATATTTTACTTTTGTATCATTCGAAGTTCTTTCAAGAATTTGTGCCAATGATTGAGTTCCTTATTTTTTCTTTTGTATTATCTGAGTAAAGCATTTATACTATTTGGAATTCGTGAGTACAAAGTGAGAAAGAAGTGACTATGAATAGGTAGAGTCAGTAGAGGTTGAGTTTTAAAGTACTTTGATGAAACGATGGTCTTAGAAAATTGGATACCAAAAGGAGGTTCATATACGCCCAGTCCAACAGAAGGAACAAAAATATCCACATTCCGGCCGGTTATTGCAATAGATTTTGGAATGAACCAAGGGAAAGAAAAAGAGAAGCTAGTGCAAAAAAAAAGGGCTGGATCAAGTCTCTTGCACTTCAACTGAACGGGGGTCAAAGGTAAATTAAATATCAAAATGAGTTTCGGGGGTGGCTCTACTGACAGTGCGAACAAAATGTACAGATTCCTTCAGGTCTTGTTGCCATTTAAAATGACAGAAGAGGATTATCTTATGGACTTAAAACAGGAAGATCTGGCGTTTGTCTCCTTTTTTGTCAAGGAAAAGGAGACATATGCCGTTAAATCGAATAACTTTGAATTCACTCAAAAATTTTAAATTTAATTTAGACCAGTGAAAAGAGCATAAAAATTTGGTTTAGAAGATGTTCCTTATATCTTCACTAGTGCCATCCTTCAGACGGCCCCAGCCAAGAAACTTTTTTTCTGTTTTTATGCCTCTCCTGAAAAGTTACAAAAATGGCATATGTCTCACTTTTAATTATCACAGCCGAAGTATTAAAGGATTAGGTTGGTTTTGCAGGCTGGAAATTAAGCACACAAATTGTTTTCTGTAGTTTGATTTACGGTGTTGGAATTACTTAGAATGGCATTTTCGTTTTGTATTGCCATGGCCAAAGGGCTTTTAAAGTAATAAAAAATATTATTATTATCGTCGTAACTGTTGTCCTTATTATACTTTTATATTGAACACCTTGATTTTAACGTGTCATACTTTGGTTTCGAATGTTAAATTGTCTTTAAAAGGAAGACAAATTAAACTAGGATGCGAAAAACCTATGAAAATGCAGAGAAAATTAACCTACTCAAATTAATCTGCGATGCGAAGCACCTATGAAAACAGAAATAATTATAAAGAAAACATTGACATATCAGCCCATGATTCATGAAATGAAACAAAACATCCAAATATGGTAGTGACAACTCATTTACTAACATGTAAAATACCAATATTTTAAATTATTGCTAATATAATTATTTGATTTTATCTAGTTTGTCCTTCATGACAAACGGTGTAAGGATGAAAATAAATCAAAAACAGTAATAATGACGTAGTTTTTTGAAGGCAGTGTCAAAAGTTTTAGATTCTCTTTTGATGCACACGAGGAAAATACTGCATTCAATAGGAATAAAGGTTAAGTAAAACAAATTAAATGTATAAATTAGCCTCAAGGACGCAGTTTTGCTAAGTAAAAATTTTACACTTGAGGAGCCTTGACCTTTTGTCAAAATATTGTATGCAGAAATTCACATTAACTAACAAAGTCTTTGTAATTTCTTCTTTTTAGTTTCTTATGAAAGAGATCGAATGGTGTATCAATGGAGCAATGACGAAGCTACATTACGCAAAACTCCGAGTCTTTCATCTTTAAATGCATATTTAATAGAAAATTCAACAACTTTATGCCCCGATAGGTTCCGATGGCGAGGTAAGTTTGCTTTACATTTGTAGATGTTTTTTATGCATTCAACATTTCATTGCATGATATATAGCATGTAAAAAACAAATAATGGGAAGCTACACCATGTTTCGCTAGAAAGCTAAAAATAAAAAAAAAACTCCAAATAAGCTTCTAAAGTTCTTGAGACTTTAGTCAGACATCATTGCCTACTGTTAAAAGAAAAATTTACTTCGATTATCAAAAAATGATGTTCTGATTTAGCGATATTCCTTTTTTTCGATACCTGCTACTTGAAGTGCCAAGAACCGTAAAAGTGAAATTCAATTGTTTGATTTAGTTAATTGGAAGCTTACACAATCCTATAATAATAAAAGCAATGTAATTTGTGTTGGAAGACTCGAGGGCAATATACAAAAGCCATAATTACATACATATATTTACAAAGGCTTTAAACTCGAAACATAACACTATGTACTTCTAATTACGTCGTTTGCGCCTCGCCTCCTCGCCATCAACAATTTTCCACCATAACAAGCGTTTGTGAAGTCGCTTATTTAAGAATGCCAAAAAGTAGCTATTTAAAATTTTCCTCCAGCCCATTGACCCTAATTTAAGATATCTCGCGACACCTCAAAAGAGAATTACCTAAGCCATCCTCCTCTGCATAGCAGAGTGGAAAATTTGTCTTCTGTCATACTTCTCTTAAAGTTCCAACTGTTACTTCCCCCCCCCACTAACAGACAGTTTGCTCTCTTCTGGATCAATATCTTTGTAAATTTAACCTGAAAATACAGATTAAGCTGTGCTTCTACTCCATGTCCAGGTTCAACTTGCCTATATAATGCTAAACTCTTTGATAGACCTAGTTCACGCCGCCATTTTTAATCATTCCCAAGAGAACTGCGATTTCTTCTTTTAGACCCATACCATCATTCCACAAACACAAAAGACATACCCCCTGAAACAGCTTTATCAGTGCGCAATACTCATAGCGTCTGGCTCCTGATGCTTAGTAATTCTTCATATGCTTCCCGAGCTAATCTATTTTGCTGTAGCTTTATTACTTTAAGTCAATAAATCAAAAAAATTTTTGCACAAAATAAGTTTTTCAAAAAAATGTAAAGAACTCCATTAAACCATAAATGAAACAAAATAGAATCAAGTAATCTACCAAGCATACAACCACCACAAATTATTATCAATAAATAAATGAAACCCAAAACAAACAGAAATTAAAATAAGTCAAACTCAAAACGAGCAGAAATTAATCTGAATAGGGTTCTAAACTCTATGCTTTCTAAAAGCCAGAATGTAATTTGTACTTTACTGAAAAAAAATCAAATGAATTTACTGACAAAATGTACATTGTCAGTTTAATATACATATGCCGATATTTATTCCTTAAAATATTAATTAATTTTTGATTTCTTAAAGTTATGAAAGTGAAAACATTTAAAAGAATTTTTCAGTAAAGTACAAATTATATTCTGGCTTTTAGAAAGCATAGGGTTTAAAACCCTACTCAGATTAATTTCTGCTCGTTTTGAGTTTGACTTATTTTAATTTCTGTTTGTTTTTGGTTTCATTTATTTATTGATACTGATTTGTGGTGGTTGTATGCTTGGTAGATTATTTGAATCTATTTTTGTTTATTTTTGGTTTAATGGAGTTTTTCACTTTTTTTGAAAAACTTATTTTGTGCAAAATGTTTTTTTGATTAATTTCTTTTCGTTTTATACTGACATAGTGTTTTTCAGGGAGAACGACTTAGCCTCTTCTGCATTTAAACAACCATCCTTTCCATAAGAACTTTTAACACCCCCTGGGCATAACTTACAACCCTTGCCCCTAATATCTGGGGTTTGTTTCAACCCCAAAAGCCTTGTTTTGTCACATTTAGACTGTTTTGAATAGAATGGTTATTTGAAAATTTCTACTAGACGCATTTCGGGACAATATGAGGTGTGCGTAAGGGGGAGAGGGTAGCTGCCCTCTGATCACGTAGACTCTTAAAAAGAGCACTAGAGTGTCTGATTACCAATCCATTAAAAAGAGCACTAGAGCGTCTGATCACCAATCCAATGAGTCCCCTTTGAAGTTTATATGACCGCACTTTCTATAAAACCCCTATATGTCCACAGGGCATAACTTACAACCCTTGCCCTGAGGGATGGGATATTTGTTGCCCTCAAAGACATAATTTCCAGACCTTTCTGATAGGTTGAAAAAAATGGATATATCAACATTTTGATTGGAAGTGTTTGGGGAAATGTTAGGCGTGGAGGGAGACATTTGCACTCTGATCACTTTCGACAGATAAAAAAGGCACTAGTCCTCAATTTCCAATCAAATGAGACTCTTTTGAAGCACAACTTACGATCCTTGTACTGAGGGCTATGAGGGGAGGGTTGTCATCCTTAAAGACATAATTTCCAGACCCTTCAACTACGTTGAACAAAATTGTCATATCAAATTTTGATCGGAAATGTTTGGGGAAATGATGGGCGTGGGGGGGGATTCTCCCTTTGATTGCTTTCGACTATTAAAAAGGGCAATAGTCCTCACTATTTCCAAACGAAAGAGTCCTTTTTGAAGTTTTTACGACAATACTTTCTATAGCCAATTATATGCCCCAGGACATAACTTACAACCTTAGCCCTTGGGGCTGTGGGGGGTTGTCAAACTCAAAAAAATAATTTCCAGACCCTTCAACTACGTTCAACAAAATATATAAAAATCAAAATATATAAATGTTATATCAAAATGTTGATCGGAAGTGTTTGGGGAAATGATGGGTATTGGGGGGGGGGTATTCGCCATCCGATCGCTTTTGACTATAAATAAGGGCACTAGCCCTCTCAATTCTCAATTGAATGATTTCCGGAATTTTCAACTACGTAGAAAAAAATGGCTGTCTAAAAATTTTGATTTGATGTGTTTGGGGAAATAGTGGGCGTGAGAGGGTGGCTAGTTTTCCTCCAATCAGTTTCGACTAGCCTATTAAAAAGGGCACTAGCCCTTTCCATTTTTCAATTGAATGAGTCTTTTTTGAAGTTTCTGCGACAACATTTTCTATAAGAAAAAAAAAAAAAAAAAAAAAAAAACTTATATGCCCCTTGGAATACCTTACAACCGTTATATTGAAGGCTGTTATGGGGGGAGGGGGTTGTCATCCTCAAGAACCTAATTTCAAAATTTTTCATCTACCTGGAACAAAATGGCTATCACAAAATTTTTATAGAATGTGTTTGGGAAAATGGTGGGCGAGGGAAGGGTGTTTGTTGCTCTCCGATCACTTTCGACTATTAAAGAGGGCACTAGCCCTTTCAATTTCTAATCAAAGGAGTCCTTTTTGAAATCTCTACGATAACACGTTCTATAAAAACCTTATATGCCTCCAGGGCATAACTTAAAACCCTTGCCCTGAGAGCTGTGGGGGTTATCATCCTAAAAGATCTAATTTAAAGAACTTTCAACTACGTTGAACAAAATGAATGCCTCAAAATTTTGATTGCATTTGTTTTGGGAATGGTGGGCGTGAAAGGGAGGTTACTTGCCCTGTAATTACTTTCAACTATTGAAAAGGCCACTAACTCTTTAAACTTCCAATCAAATTAGCCCTTTTTGAAGTTCTAGGGCAATGTTTTCTATATAAAACCTTAAAAGCCCCCAGCGCATAACCTACAACCCTTGCCCTGAGGGTTGTAGGGGGAGTTTCATCCTCAAAGAAATCATTTCCAGAATTTTCAACTACGTTGAACAAAATATCTACCTCCAAATTTTGATTGGATGTGTTTGGGGAAATAGTTGGTGCGAGAGGGTGGTTAGTTGCTCTCCAATGACTTTCGACTATTAAAAAGGGCACTTGCCCTTTCAATTTCTTATCGAATGAGCCCTTTTTGAAGTTTCTACGAAAACACTTTCTATAAAAAACCTTATATACCCCCAGGGCATACCTTACAACCCTCACCCTGAGAAGCTTTGGGTGGTTGTCATCCTCAAAGACCTAATTTCCAAAACTTTCAACTATGTTGAACAAAATGGCTATCTAAAAATTTTAATTGTGGCTATTGAGATAACTATTTTTGTTAGAAACTTCAAAAAAGACTCATTGGATTTGAAATTGAAAGGGCTTGAGCCCTTTTTAGTTGTCGAAAGGGATTGAGGGGCAGCAAAACCCCTTCCATGCCCACCATTTCAGAGGCAACGCTGTAGCGGTGCCTGTAGCGTTTGCCGTGAGGCCATACGGCTCCAATGTTTTATTATTTATTTATTATTTATTTGTTTTTGTCCCAGAGGCACATCATACGGAAGGGGTCGTCGTAGAAACTTCAAACGGGGCTCATTCGATTGGAAATCAAGAGTTCCAGTGCCCTTTTTAATAGTCTAAAATGATTGGAGGACAACTAGCCCCCTCCCCAACGCCCATCATTCCCCCAAACACTCAAAATTTTGAGATAGCCATTTTGTTCAGGGTAGTTGATTTCCAGATAGAAAATATGTTTTTGAGAAGGACACTCCCCCACAACCCTCAAGGCAAGGGTTTTAAGTTATGCCCTGGGGGCTTATAAGGTTTTTATAGAAGGCGTTGTCATAGAAACTTCAAAAAAGTCTCATTCGATTAGAAATTCAAAGGGCTAGTGCCCTTTTTGATAGTCGAAAATGATTGGAGGGCAACTAGCCCCCTCCCCCCTAAGCCCATCATTCCCCCAAACACATCCAATCAAAATTTTGAGATAGCCATTTTGTTCAGTGTAGTTGATTTACAGATAGAAAATAAGTTTTGAGGAGGACACTCCCCCACAACCCTTAGGGCAATGGTTTTAAGTAATGCCCTGGGGTCATATAAGGTTTTTATAGAAGGCGTTGTCGTAGAAACTTCAAAAAAGGCTCATTCGATTGGAAATTCAAAGGGATAGTGCCCTTTTTATTAGTCGAAAATGATTCGAGGGCAACTAGCCCCCTCCCACGCCCATCACTCCCCCAAACATATCCAATCAAAATTTTGAGATAGCCGTTTTGTTCAGCGTAGTTGATTTTCAGATAGAAAATATGTTTTTGAGGAGGATAATCCTCAACCCTCAAGGCAAGGGTTTTAAGTTATGCCCTGGGGGCATATATGGTTTTTATAGAAGGCGTTGTCGTAGAAACTTCAAAAAAGGCTCATTCGATTAGAAATTCAAAGGGCTAGTGCCCTTTTTGATAGTCGAAAGTGATTCGAGGGCAACTAGCCCCCTCTCCCCTAAGCCCATCATTCCCCCAAACACATCCAATCAAATTTTGAGATGGCCATTTTGTTCAGTGTAGTTGATTTACAGATAGAAAATATATTTTTGAGGAGGACACTCCTCAACCCTCAAGGCAAGGGTTTTAAGTTATACCCTGGGGTATATAAGGTTTTTATATAAGGTGGTGTCGTAGAAACTTCAAAAAAGGCTCATTCAATTGGAAATTCAAAGGGCTAGTGCCCTTTTTAATAGTCGAAAGTAATTTGTGGGCAACTAACCCCCCTCTGACGCCCACCTTTTCCCCAAGCACATCAAATCAAAATTTTGAGACAGCCATTTTATTAAACGTAGTTTTAAGTTCTGAAAATTAGGTCTTTGAGGATGACAAGAATCCCACAGCCCTCAGGGCAAGGGTTGTAATTTAAGGATTCTCTGAATCCTTCATATTATTTCTTATAGAAGGGATGCTCGTAAAAACTTTAGAGAGGGCTCATTTGATTGGAAACTGAAAGTTCTTGTTCACTTTTTAAGAGTCAAAAGAGATTGGAGGGCAACTAGGCCCCCCCCCTTCTCCACACCCTTAACGCATCAGATAAAAATTTTATTTTCTAGGCATGTAATTAAGCTGTCTATAGCAAAGGTCATAAGGCTTCAATGTTTTATTATTATTAATTAAAAAAAAACCTTACATAAAAATAAGTTTTCTAAGAAGAGTAAAGAGCCATATTGAACTCAGGACCAACAGAAATTAATTCCTATTATAGTTAAAACTCAAGAGGACCAGAAATTACTGTTAAAGAATAAACAAAACCCCGAACGAACATAAATTAAAATTAACTATCTTACAAACATAAAGATAACCGGTGCGAACATAAATAAATGAATAAATCTTATATAGCTTCAACATTTTTTATTACTTTCCCCCCAGAGCTGCTTTATATGCAAGAGTTAAAAATACCATTTTGTTAAAAATAGTTGAAAGTTTAAGTAACAAAACTCTGGGGTCGACAAAAGCTCCCAGGGCCCAGGGGCAGGAAGTAATTCTCGCATAAACGTCAGAGAGGGCTCATTTGATTGGAAATTGGAAGTTCTAGTCCAGCTCTTAACAGTAAAAATTGATCGAAGGGCAAATAACCCCCCCACGCTTTTTTTCCCCACCCCATCCTTTGAACTTATTCTGTTTATACCTGAAGGCCCAATGAGAGTTAGAATGTTTTGGTATTAACACACACCTATTAGGTATCTGCTCTCCTCCCTAGCAAGGAAAGTGTAAGGCAGTGGCGTATAAACTTCAGAGAGTGCAAAGCAGTGGTGGATCCAGGCGATGGGGGCACCCCCCTCCCTAAAGTAGTCTAAAGTAATGTAATTTACTTAATTAACACAAGATTGCGTTAATTAGACTTGCTATTTTTTCAATCCATTCATTGTTGTCAATCGCTGTCCATAACTTATGCAAGCTGTCAACTGTTCATATATAAGGTTTTTATCAAAGAGGTAATCGTATAGACTTTGAAAAAAGCCTCATTCGATTTCAATTGAAAGTTCTAGATCCGTTTTTTAAAGTCAAGAATAATCGGACAGTAAGCACCCCCCCCCCCATGCCATAAAAAATTGAAACTTTTTGCAGTCAAAAACGAACAAACATTAATGGAAAAAACTTTCCGAAAAATAAGTTTTTCAAAGAAAAGTAAAGGCCATTTTAAACTTAAGCTCAGTAGATACAAATAACTGTTAAAATTCAAACTCTAAACGACCAGAAATTACTATTAAAGAATAAATGAAACCCAAAACGAACAGAAATTAAATAAACAATCATAACAAACAATATACAACAAGTAATAATATAAATGAATAAATAGAGCTTAAAGCGAGTAATGCTTAGATTGAATATGAGAATCAAGCTTAAAACAAAAAAAATAGTTGGCTATTAAAGTATAAATGAAACTTAAAACGAACAGAAATTAAATAAACAATCAATGCGAACAAACATACAATAACTATTAATGTAAATGAATAAATAAATCTTAAAACAAGTGAAACTTAAATTGAATGTGCAAATCAAGTTTGAATCGAATAAAAATAACTACAAACAAGAGTTTGGGTATCGCCTCACTGCAGAAGCCTAAAACCTGCTGCGTCATTGGCGCTTTACTGAAAACGAATTATATTACAAATGTTTTCTTTTGTACTTAATATTGTAGATAAATATTAAAATTAAAGTAAAATATTGAACTGATGAGCTTTCAGCAATTAATATCATTATACATAAAATATTCAGTTTAATTTATTACTTCTTTCCAAGATTGGTCAAGACAAATATAATTTCACTACAAACAAAATTTGGATACTGCCCCCTTCTTTAACTGTAAAAACCTAAAGCCTTCTGCGTCATTGGCGCTTCAGTGAAAACGAATTACTCGTATATTACAAATTTATTCTTTTCCAATTCTTACAGCATTGAAAATGAAAATAAAAATTATAGTGAAAAAAAATCTTGAACTGATGGATCTTTCAACAATTAATATCATTATGTATCTAATATTCAATTTGACTTTGTTTATATTTTCCGAGACTGTTCAAGACTCATATAGTTTTCCACTTCATATAGAATCATTCCATATGAAGCACTTCACATTCCATATAAAGTGCACTTCATATGGAAGGGGTCGTCGTAGAAACATCAAAGGGGGCTCATTCGATCGAGAGTTCTAGTACCCTTTTTAATAGTCGAATGTGATTGGAGGGCAACTACCCCCCCCCCCCCATCATTCCCTCAAACACATCCAATCAAAATTTTGAGACAGCCATTTTGTTCGGCGTAGTTGATTTCCAGATAGAAAATATATTTTTGAGGAGAACACTCCCCCACAAGCCTCAGGGCAAGGGTTTTAAGCTATGCCTTGGGGGCATATAAGGTTTTTATAGAAGGTTTTGTCTTAGAAACTTCAAAAAAGGCTAATTCGATTGGAAATTCTAAGGGCTAGTATCCTTTTTAATAGTCAAAAGTGATTAGAGGGCAACTAGCCCCCCCCCCATGCCCATCATTCCCCAAAACACATCCAATCAAAATTCCAAGATAGCCATTTTGTTCAGCGTAGTTGATTTCCTGATATCAAATATGTTTTTGAGGAGAATACTCCCCCACAATCCTCAGGGCAAGGGTTTTAAGTTATGCCCAGGGGGCATATAAGGTTTGCATAGAAGGCGTTGTCGTAGAAACTTCAAAAAGGCGTATTCGATTGGAAATTCAAAGCGCTAGTGCCCTTTTTAATAGTCGAAAGTGATTGGAGGGCAACTAGCCGCCCCCCCCTTCCTCGCCCATCATTCCCCCAAACACGTCCAATCAAATTTTGAGATAGCCATTTTGTTCAGCACAGTTGATTTCCAGATAGAAAACATGTTTTGAGGAGGACACTCTCCCACAACCCTCAAGGCAAGGGTTTAAGTTACACCCTGGGGGCATATAAGGTTTTATATAAGGCGTTGTCGTAGAAACTTCAAAAAAGACTCATTCGATTGGAAATTCAAAGGGCTAGTGCCCTTTTTAATAGTCAAAAGTGATTTAAGGGCAACTAATCCCCTCTCACGCCCACCTGTTCCCCAAACACATCCAATCAAAATTTTGAGACATGCATTTTATTAAACGTACTTTTAAGCTCTGGAAATTACGTCTTTAAGGATGACAACTTCCTCACAGCCCTCAGGGCAAGGGTTGTAAGTTATGCCCTTGGGGCATATAAAGTTTTGTAAAGACAACGTTGTAGTAGAAACTTCAGAAAGGGCTAATTCGATTGGAAATTTAAATGGCTAGTTCCTGAGTTAATAGTCGAAAGTGATTCTTAGCCAACTGACACCCCTTCCACGCCCACCATTTCCCCGAACACATCCAATCAAAATTTTGATATAGCCATTTTGTTCAACGTTGTTGAAATTTCTGGAAATTATATGATTGAGCAGGACATTCCCCCCCCAGTCTTCAGGGGCCAGGGTTATAAGTTATTCGTATAAACTTCAGATAGGGCTCATTTGATTGGAAATTGAAAGTTCTAGTTCACTTTTTAAGCGTCAAAAGATATTGGAGGGTCCCCAGCTACCTCCAACCCCACCCCAATGCATCCAATAACAATTTTAAGATAGCTAAACTCCGGTGTCGACACAGCCCCCAAGGGCCCGGAGATAGGCGTTGGAGAATTTGATTGGAAATTAATAGCTGTAATTCACTTTTTAAGAGTCAAAAGTGATTGGAGGGCAGCTAGCCTCCCCCCACACTCCATTTATTTTTTTCACAGAGGCATTTCATATAGCAGGGGTTATCGTATAAACTTCAATGGGGTCTATTTCGATTGGAAATCAAGAGTTCTAGTGCCTTTTTTAAGAGTCGAAAAGGAACAGAGGGCAACTGCCCCCCAAAAGCCCTTTTTCCCCAAATAAATCTGATAAAATTTTGAGGTAGTCATTTTGTTAAAAATAGTTCAAAGATCAGATAAGAAAAACTCCTGTGTCAGTAGAGTAGTACATTCCATTTCTATGGCACTATGTTCCTTCTCATGCTATTTGGGTACATTATGTTTCTTCCAATGCTATTTGCCTGCAGCTCTACACCTTTTCAAACAGAGTGAGTAGAACCTGTCAAAGATTTTGATAACCTTTAGCTTAAAGGAATCTCAATGGGCTTGATTAAGAATGCGTCGTGTTTAGTATTGATTGGCATATGGTGTTAAATCATTTTGCTTAAAAGCTAACTCTAATTGAAAAAAAGGGTATAGCAGTTGCGAATTGAACTGTATGAACGATATTAATTGAATAATAGGGATGTGAATGATTCTAATTAGTGATCGGATCGTATGAAGGTGGAGAAAAGGGTTAAACTGATTAGCAGTTAAGGTAACCCCTCGGGGTTGTTAACTCATAGCTTATTTATAATAAATTTGGAATACCATCTATCAATGAAAATGGATAGCAAGGATAAAATGGTCTTGTGACTTGACCTAGCTTTACTTCTTCGATGTGTTCTGTATAATACACAAGTGGCGTTTGAACAGTGTTGTCAATTTAAAATAGAGTCTAACGTTATAGTATACTAAAAAGTTGATACTAAGAGAGATGTAGATGGCAAGAAAAGAATTTTAATAAAGAAATTCAGAACAATCCAAAGAAATCCTTACAAATCAAGTAGTGAGGTGTATATGAGTACGAACCGTCAAAGATCATAAGCCCCAATGACTGTAACCACCAGGGACCTCAACCCCCAAAGGTCCCCTATTCCCAAACTCCAAAGGACCCCTCCCTCAACTTTTTGCTCCTCCTTTTTTTGAATTTTTTTTAGTTTTTTATTATTTTTTAACATGATATATTTTTTAAACATTTTTTTACATCTCTTAGAATGACATGTAACATATTTAAAACATAAAAAATTACATTTAATATTTTCCAAATTCAAAATGAGAATGATATAGAAATGTTA
Organism: Artemia sp. Qi Xiang Cuo; assembly: GCF_049724085.1. Taxonomy (NCBI): domain Eukaryota; kingdom Metazoa; phylum Arthropoda; class Branchiopoda; order Anostraca; family Artemiidae; genus Artemia; species Artemia sp. Qi Xiang Cuo. The sequence goes on along the minus strand of NC_142802.1, from coordinate 32,186,977 downwards.
GTCGTGACTTTTACTATTAGAAAAATAAAGTTGGTAGTAGCAATTTTTTTAACTAATTTTTTTTTGGACTTAGACATTATTCAACGTTTTTTAACGTATCTTAAAATGACATGAACAATGCTTACGGCTCTAACAATTTTACTCTATGTTAGCTCAGAGACACGATGCGGCTTTCCCACTGGCACTCTATGGTCGGTTATCGACACTACCCAGTTTACTGCATGTATTACATCAGTATTTTTTACGCAGTGGAATGATAAACACATAACTAATATCTCTAAAAAAAGTGAGAGGGATATGCAAAAATTTAGGTTAATTCAGGTTCACTTAGAGTGGCGCCACTCTAAGTGAATCTGTATTAACCTAACTTTTTTTCATATTTCTCACACTACGACTGTGTGTCTGAGCGGGTGTGGTGCCATCTATAATCGGTCTAACCTAAATTCAACGTAACTACGCATGAAGTCAAAATGAATGGAACTTGGAATTTATGACTGTTATCTGATGTACCCAATAAAAACATTGAAAACAAATTTATTCATTCTGATACTTGGGTTTTGTCAATTTTATCCTATGTATCTGACATATGATGTTGATAATGCATTTAAAGGATGTTGATAAAGCATTTATTCCCTCCGATACTTAGATTTTGTCAATTTTATCCCATGTATCCGAGAAAGGGATGTTGATATAGAATTTAATAACTCTGATATTTAGATTTTTCAATTTTATCCGATATATCGGAAAAAGGATGTTGATAATGAATTTATTCACTCTGATACTTAGATTTTGTCAATTTTATCTGACATATCCGATAAATGATTTTGATAAAGTATTTATTCAATCTGATACTTAGATTTTGTCAATTTTATCCCATGTATCCAAGAAAGGGATGTTGATATGGAATTTAATCACTCTGATACATAGATTTTGTCAATTTTATCAGACATATCCTACAAGGGATGTTGATAATTAATTAATTCACTCTGGTATTTAGATTTTGTCAATTTTATCCCATGTATCCGAGAAAGGGATGTTGATAAAGCATTTATTCAATCTAATACATCGATTTTGTCAATTTTATCCGACATCCCCGACAGAGGATGTTGATAATGAATTTATTCACTCTGGTACTTAGATTTTGTCAATTTTATCCGACATATTCGACAAATGATGTTGATAAAGCATCTATTCAATCTGATACTTATATTTTGTCAATTTTATCCAATGTATCTGACAGAGGATGTTGATAATGAATTTATTCACTCTGGTACTTAGATTTTGTCAATTTTATCCGACATATTCGACAAATGATGTTGATAAAGCATCTATTCAATCTGATACTTATATTTTGTCAATTTTATCCAATGTATCTGACAGAGGATGTTGATTACAAAATATTATTCACTCTAACACTTAGATTTTGTCAATTTTATCTAACATATCCGACTAAGGATGCTGATAAAGCATTTATTCTCTCTGACACTTAGATTTTGTCATTTTTATCCAAAATATCCAATAAAGGATGCTGATAAAGCATTTATTCACTCATATATTGGATTTTGTCAATTATGTTCGTTGTAAGTGATAAAAGATGCTTATAGAAAAAACAATTATTCACTCTGATACTAAGATTTTGTCAATTTAATCCCATGTATCCAAGAAAGGGATGTTGATATAGAATTTAATCACTCTGATGCTTAGATTTTATCAGAGATATCCAACAAAGCATTTATTCACTCTGATACTTAGATTTTGTCAATTAAATTTGATGTATCTGACAAAATTTGTTAATAAAAAAAATTTATTCACTCTGATTTTGTCAATTTTATCCAACATATCCGACAAAGGATGCTGATAAAGCATTTATTCACTCTGATATTTATATTTTGTCAATTATATTCGTTGTATCTGACAGGATGTTGATAAAGAAAAATTTATTCACTCTGACACTTAGCTTTTGTCGATTATATCCCATGTATTCGAGAAAAGGATGTTGATATAGAATTGAATCAATCTGATACATAGATTTTGTCAATTTTATCCGATATACCCGACAAATGATGTTTATAATGTATTTAAAGGATGTTGATAAAGCATTTATTCACTCTAATACTTAGATCTTGTCGATTTTTTCCAATGTACCCGAGAGAGGAATGTTGATATGGAATTTAATCACTCTGATACTTAGATTTTAATCACTCTGATACTTAGATTTTGTCAATTTTATCCAACACATCCGATAAAGGATGTTGATATTGTATTTATTCACTCTGATATTTAGATTTCGTCAATTTTATTCGATGTATCTGGCAAAGGATGTTGATGGAAGTGAATTCAATCGATGAAGAATGTTAATACAGAATTTGTTCAATTTTTTCATAATTTCCTGAAATAAATTTCTGTATTGTTTATCCAAGAGGTGATTTCAAGACAGAGTTTGATACTTACTTACTTACAATTTTTCATAATGCTTAGATTTTGATTTTGTCAATTATAATCGTTTTAACTGATAAAAGATGTTGATAAAAAAATTATTCTCACTGATACTTAGATTTAGTCAATTTTATCCCATGTATCCGAGAAAGGGAAGTTGATATCGAATTTAATCACTCTGTTACTTAGATTTTATCCGAGATATCCGACAAAGGAAGCTGATAAAGCATTTATTCACTCTGATACTTAGATTTTGTCAATTATATTTGATGTATCTGACAAAGGATGCTGATAAAAAAATATTCACTCTGACACTTGGATTTTGTCAATTTTATCCACCATATCCGACAAAGGGTGCTGATAAAGCATTTATTCACTCTGATATTTAGATTTTGGTAATTATATTGGTTGTATCTGACGAAAGATATTAATAAAAAAAATTATTCACTCTGACACTTAGCTTTTGTCAATTTTATCCTATGTATTCGAGAAATGGATATTGATATAGAATTTAATCAATCTGACACTTAGATTTTGTCAATTTTATCCGATGTATCTGGTAAAGGATGTTGATAATAAAAATTTATTCACTCTAATACTTATATTTCTTCAATTTTATCCTATGTATCCGAGAAAAGGATGTTGATATAGAATTTAATCACTCTGATACTTATAGTTTGTCAATTTTATCCGACAAAGGATGTTGATTAAGCATTTATTCACTCTGGTACTTAGATTTTGTCAATTTTATCCGATGTATCTGACAAAGAATGTTGATAAAAAAATTTATTCACTCTGACACTTAGATTCTGCCAATTTTATCCGATGTATCTGAAAAAAGATGTTGATAAAAAAAATTTATTCACTCTAACACATAGATTTTATCAGTTTTATCCTATGTATCCGAGAAATGGATATTGATATAGAATTTAATCACTCTGATACTTAGATTTTATGAAATTGCTGTATTGTCTGTCCAGGAAGCGAATTCAATAGATAAAGAATGTTAATAAAGAATTTGTTCAATTTTTTTTTAATAATTTCCTGAATTAAATTTCTGTATTGTGTATCCAAGAATTGAATTCAAGAAAGAGTTTGTTACTTACTTACTTACAATTTTTTCATAATGACATATCCAACAACAGATGATGATAAAGAATTTATTCATTCTAATACATAGATTTTGTCAATGTTATCTGACGTATCTGACAATTGATATCGATAAAGAATTTTAATAAAGAATTTGTTCAATTCGATACTTGAATTATGTCAGTGTTATCAAACGTATTTGTCAAAAGACATTGATAAAGAATATATTCATTCTGATAATTAGACTTTCTAAATTTTATCAAGAATATCTGACAAAGCATGTTGATAAAGAATTTATTCCCTCTGATACTTAGATTTTGTAAATTTTATCTGATGTATCAGACAAAGAAGTTGATATAGAATTTATTCACTATGACACTTAGATATGCTCAGTGTTATCAAACTTATCTGTCAAAAAAACATTGATAAAGAATTTATTCACCCTGATACTTAGATTTTCTCAAATTTATCCGACGTAACCGAAAAAAGGATGATGATAAGGAATTTATTAACTCCAATAAACAGATTTTGTGAATGTTATCCGATGTATCAGACAAAGGGAAGTTGATAAAGAATTTATCCACTCTAATACAGAGACTTTGACAATTTTATCTAACGTATCCGAGAAAGGATGTTGATATAGAACTTATTCAATCTGAAACTTAGATTTAGTCAATTTTATCCGAAGTATCTGACAAAGATGTTGATAGAAAAAATTTATTCACTCTGATACTTAGATTTTGTCAATGTTATCCCATGTGTATGACAATAGATGTATGCAAATTCCTTTTCTTACATCTCCGATGTTTTAATAGACATTCTAAACGTTTGATATGCTAGCATACTATAAAAATAATGCGGATAACAATGTAATGCATAATATATTTTTAATGAAATAACACCAAGTAGAATATTAATACAAAATATATTATGATACATTATTAATATCAATGATCAACTTTGGACATTTTGAATCTGTTCCATAAAGTAGTTCTCCATGTTCCTTCTTGATATTGTAGCTATTGTCTTCTCTTAGCTCGTAATCAGTAGAATAATCATTATTCAATTTTGAGTCATACACAATATTTACTGGTATATCACCGACAGGTTCTATATGCGTTTCATCTTTGGTATTATTTGATTCATTGACTGTTTAATTAATGGTAGTAACGTTTGCTGGTACTTTGTTTTTCATCGATTCATCTTGATATTCCTGAGTGATAGTTTCTACCAATGCCATTTTTATTTTTCCCGGCAATTTCACTGTCTATTGCAACGTCAGTTTTAAAAAGGTAACAGTTCTAGCACGTAGAAAAGTCATGGTTTATGATATTAGCAGAAGAGTAGGCCTTTCTTTTTGTCTTTCCTTTCATTTGAATGCTAATACCTAAGAGATAACGATAAGTTCTATCAATAGTAGCATGTTACCAAAAGCACTAGCAAGAAGCTAACCCTCTTCATCCACTATTATTTTTATGTTAGCGTTCTCTTTGAGTGCAATCATCTGCGGAGATCTCAGTCTTGCATATCCACCATTTGTACAATGGAATTTTTTTAGTACTCCAAAAAAATATATTTTCTTACTGTCATGACAATGCACGCATACGTTTCCGATAGTGCTATCACTTGTACTTATTCCATAGTTTAAATACTTCTCCTTGTCAGCATTCAATGCTACAATAACACTATCATGTGGACACACTTTCTTAAAATGCTTCATTTTCACTTTTTTTAGAGATATTAGTTATGTGTTTATCGTTCCACTGTGTAAAATATACTGATTTAATACATGCAGTAAACTAGGTAGTGGCGATAATCGACCATAGAGTACCACTGGGAAAGCCACATCGTGTCTCTGAGCTAGCATAGAGTATAATTGTTAGGGCTGTAGGTATATTTCATGTCATTTTAAGATATGTAAAAAAAAGTTGAATAATTTCGAAGTCCAAAAAAAAATTAGTTCAATAAAAAGTTCTACTACAAATATTATATTTCTAATAGTAAAAGTCACGACTAACATTTCTTTATCATTCTCATTTTAAATTTTGAAAATATTAATATGTGATTTTTTATGTTTTAAATATGTTACATGTCATTCTAAGAGATGTAAAAAAAGTTGAAAAAAATAGATCATGTTAAAAATAATAAAAAAAACAAAAAAATTCAAAAAAAATGGGGGGAGGGGGGAGCAAAAAGTTGGGGGGAGGGGTCCTTTGGAGTTTGGGGATAGGGAACCTTTGGGGGTTGAGGTTCCTGGTGCTTAGGGTCATTGGTGCTTATTATCCTTGACGGTTCGTACTCATATACACCTCACTACTTGATTTGTAATTATTTCTATGGATTGTTCTGAATTTCTTTATTAAAATTCTTTTCTTGCCATCTACATCTCTCTTAGTATCAACTTTTTAGTATACTATAACGTTAGACTCTATTTTAAATTGACAACACTGTTCAAACGCCACTTGTGTATTATACAGAACAAATCGAAGAAGTAAAGCTAGGTCAAGTCACAAGACCATTTTATCATTGTTAACAATTTTCATAGATTGGTGGTATTCCGAATGTATAATAAATAAGCTGTGAGTTAACAAACCTCAGGGGATACCTTAACTGCTAATCAGTTTAACCCTTTTTTTCCGCCTTCATACGATCTGATCATTAATTATGGCCATTCGCATCCCTATTATTCAATTAATATATTTCATACAGTTCAATTCGCAAATGCTATACCCTTTTTTGCAATTAGAGTTAGCTTTTAAGCAAAATGATTTAACACCATACGCCAATCAATTCTAGACATGATGCATTCTTAACCAAACCCGATGAGATGCCTTTAAGCTAGAGGCTATCAAACTCTTTGGCAGGTTCTACTCACTCTCTTTGAAAAGGTGTAGAGCTGTAGGCAAATAGCATGGGAAGGAACATAATGTCCCCAAATAGCATGGGAAGGAACATAGTGCCATAGGAATGGAGTGTACTACTCTACTTGTGTCGACCCCCCCCCCCAGGGCCAGGGCGGGCGTTGTAAGTATTGCTCTGGGGGCATATATGGTTCCTATGGAAGCTATGCTCGTACAAATTTCAGAGAGGGTTGATTTGAATGGAAATTAAAAGTTGTAGTTCATTTTTTCAGAGTGAAAAAAGATCAGAGGGCAACTAGCCCCTCCCGCCCTCCACGCCTTTGTGTGTATCGGATGGGTAAACCCATCCGATAAAATTTTAGGTGACCATTTTGTTAAAAATAGATCAACCATCAGATATTGAAACTCCAGGGTCGACACAACCCCCCAGGCCCAGGGACAGGCGTTGTAAGTTATACTCTAGGGATATATATGGTTCTTATAGGAGTCATACTCGTATAAACTTCAGAGAGGGCTCATTTGATTCAAAATAGAAAGTTCTAGTTCACTTTTAAAGAGTCAAAAGAGACCGAAGCTTAATCTAGTCCCCCCATGCCATTTTTCCCCAAACCCATCCGATAAAAATTTTGAGATAAGAATTTTGTTAAAAATAGTTCAAACATCAGATAATAGAAACTCCGAGGTTGACATAAACCCATTTTGTCGCTTTGATATTGTTACTTTGATGAATATTTGATTTTTTTTTAAGTTTGATTTTGAAATAAGAAATTTTTAAAAACTTGAAATTTTTTGCAATCATAAACGAATAAAAATTAATTAAAAAAAAAACTTTCCCAAAAATAAGTTTTGTTGTAAATATTCTGCCACGAACTTGCAAAATATGTAGAACTTCTCATCAGAAAGAATTTCTTATGACTCATGCTTCTGTCGCAGTAGGCATTAGGTTTTTACAATTAGGGAAGGGGGCAGCAACCAACCTTTTGTTTGTAGTGATTTTTTGTTCGTTTTGACTTTGGTTTCTATTTCCATATAAGATTTACTCACTTTAATGTTCATGAATTCATTTATATTAGTACATGTTGTATGTTTGTTTGCTAGTATTGTTTGTTTAATTTCTGTTCGTTTTGGCTCTCGTTAAATCTTTAATAGTAATTTCCGGTAATTTTGAGTTTGAATTATTGTAGGAATTTATTTCTTTTAATCTTAAATTTAATATGGCCTTTATTTTTCCTTGAAAAACTTCTTTTTCAGATTATTTTTAAGTAATTACTGTTAAAACAGGTGACTTCATTGTATTCCTATTTTTGACTAGATTTTCTAAATTCTTTATTGGGGCAATTAGGGACATAGTGTCCAAAGGAATTGCAATGGTAGCATGTTGTCTCCGTTTAACTTTGCCTTTGTTGGCGAGATGTTCTTTTATCATCTGTGGACGGGTATCCCTCCCTACTACTTTCCAGTCTTATCCTTATTGTACCAGATGCCTCTTTCCATGTTTCTACATAATTCCCTGCTAAATTTGCTATTTCGTCTCATTTCCGTTTGTTTTTCTTTAATTATATTAAAAAAAATGTTCTCAAAAAAATATTCCATCGTAATTTCTGGGGAGTTTTTTCCTATCTTTTTCTTCTTTTTTTTCAGTTCTTCGGTATCTTCGATCATAGTATAGTCACCTAATTCTAGCCATTTTTCTTGTAAATCTGTCAGTTTGTGCTCGAATTCTCTCCAGGTGTCCGAATTTCTGTTATTACATTTCTGAACTTCTGGCAGTAGTTTTCCGAAGATAACTCAAAATTATTTTTAATTTTTTGAAGTTTTTTTGCTTAGAGTCTTCACAAAGCCGCACAGGTACTTTGTGCCTTGTGATTTATTCTGGGCTGTATCATACTCACCCAGTATTTCTCCGACGACCCATCCGCACTTTTTTTTCAAAATTAGAGATACACAAGTATATATCTTCATTTTCTTTCATCGGTTGGAGGTTTGTGCTGCGCATTAGATCTACTGTAGATGATTGTTATATCTTTTGGGAATTTCTCCCTGCAATCATCTCCATCCATAACCTCCTATCTTTTCTATATGCCTCTTCCTTTTGTTCCCTGGCTATTCTATCAGCCTCTTCTTTTCGTTCCCTTTCTTTCCTGTCTTTGTCCCTTTTCTTTCTGTCTGCTTGCTCTATTCGTTCCCTCGCTATTCTATCACCCTCCACTATTTGTTCTCTTGCTTCTTCTTTCTGGATTAAAAGCTTCATCTTTGCGTAAGATCTATTTTATTACTTTTCGTAACCCCCTTGATCTATTATATTATTGCTTTCATTTTATTACTTTTTCGTGACTTGACACTGAGCTTCTACTATTTCTGCTATTTGGTCAGTTTCGATTTCTCCTTTCATTAATTTTTCTCAATTTATTCTCTGAGTATGTTCATTCCATATTTCTTTGGCTAGTATATGTTTTATTCCTAATCAGTAATTCCCCTTCATTATATCTAGCATCCGAGGGGTGAGTCTGATTTGGTCCTCGTGTATTTTCATTAATTTTTTTCATTTTTCTCTTCATTAATTATTGCCTCCGTATCCTCTTAATCCCCTTTCATACTGCTGGGTGAACTACTTTCTGATTGTAATTTCCTCAACAATTTTTCTACTTTCCTCAGCAATTCGGTCAGCACCTGCTTTCCATTCTTTCTGATTATGGCCATAGCTTAGCTGTTTCATCGATAGACTCCTTACACATTTTGCCAAAAGAGGATTTACAGTCAATTGGATTTGGAATGTCTGTAGGACATTCCAATTCCAGTGGAGTGAACTAGTACTAGCATAGAATAGCTTTGGCATATTTACGGTTTTACACTATATATCTTCTTTAACTACTGTTACTTAGGATATTTGTTGTTATTTGTTCCAATTAAAGACGATGTTCAAGAAGATGAGACCTTTCTAACGCTATTTTTAGTGCTACGTTGACTTTTAAGTTAGATATTATTGTTGATTAACACAACAACGGAATTTATTCTGAAAAATTGTAATTTACAATGTTTATCCGACGGGATTATTATTTTCTTAGCCAATATTTCCCTGCTCGACACAAATTATAGAATACATTTTAGAGGGTCGACGCTGCTGCAGGCTATTTCTGGGATTCGAGATAATTTAGATGCTTTATTTGAGGACATTCGTGAAATCATAGGGTATATCTTACAACTGTTTGTAATTTACAGTATTTGGCACCCAAATTTGCGCTGTCATAGAAAACTTCTGGATATTTTGAACCACCTACAGGACAGATCTAACAAAAAATTATTTTCATAGACTATATGCTGTTAGCCTACATTTTAGTAGATCAGAACTTTCTCATGCTATTATTCAACGTTTGATATATTTTAAAGGCTATATTAGTATAAATTATCAGAAACATAATGCATGTTCTGCTATTAAGTGTAATTTATTATATTTACTCAAATTGATTATTCCATTCTTGGGCTATATCTTGTTAGTTTAAATAAATCAATACCTTTATTTTTAGGAGAGTAGAGATTTATTTGGAGTTTCCATTTGACTTGGTTGTCGTCATCTATCTTTCTGTTTCAAAACCTGAAATCCAGCGCATTTTATTTCTCAGGATATGTAAAAATTGTTATAAAAGCCTCTACAAATAACACAGTCTCTACAAATCTCTACACAGTCTCTACAGCTACAGGATATTTGTAATTTAATACTTCGGACAGTGTTATTCTGCGTTTCATTGTCTTATAAGAATTTTTTAAGTCTGGGAAGGATGAAAATCTGGGAAGGATAGAGGCCCCTCTACTCTCTCCCCCTTCATTCACGCCTCAAGGATAATATAACATTCATTATCTTATATATTGTGATTCGGAGACCGCCTCCTCTTAGACATTCCCATCTAGCAGTCAAATAGTTGGTATTGTTAAAATAATTTTGTCTTTACTGTTAAGGTTAACAATATAGCGTAACAATAAACTATAGCTTAGAAATACTTTACAAGAGTGCCTAACGAAACCATGGAATCAGGGAGAAGTAGTGCTAGTGAATGTTTGTTTCTTGGCTCGTCAAAAAGCATAACTTGTAAAATGATGAACAAGAGGAAGCACCAATTTATATGATTTGTTTATGACAGTAAATTTTGACTTATTATTGAATAAATTGGAAGCAATTTACTCACAATATAAAATATATGGACAAATATTCTTATAAAAGATGTGTTCACTACGTTTTTCTTATGAACTTTCCCCTATTTTATAATTCAGTACCCTCAAACATTAAAAGAAACAAAGCGTAAAAGACTTCAAAGAAGTGAAAAATTCTATTTCGGCCATGAATGCTGATATAGGGGGTTACTGGAAAATTGCATCCCACTCCCCACTCTTGATTCCTTTCGAACTCAGAAACCTAGAAAAAGGATAAGGTTCATGATTTCACACAGAACAATTTGACCCCTCCGAGGTAAAACAAAACTTTTTCCACCCTTGGTGCCCCTCACAAGGAATTTTTTCAAAAAATGATAGTTTTGTCCTCTTGCAATTTCTCATGGCTGAAAGTTCAATTTGTAATCTTAAATCGTTGTTTAAAATATTCAGGATTTTTGAGAGTAGGAAATGAAATGTTAGTGTTAATGCTGCTTCCCTTTATTCACAACTCGTTAAAAATTAAAATAAATTTGGTTGTTTCTACTTTCATTATTCGAGATTTTAGTTTATGCGGAAGGTCATTTAGAAAAAAGTGTACAATGCGGGAAAGGGGGTAGAAAAAAAATCTGACAGGTAACTTTTACCTTCTAGGGAATATCAGTTGCTTACGTGTGGAAATGATATTCACACGCGATAAAGCCTTCTACTTCACAACTGTGTTCATTCCGGGTATCATACTTGTAACTTCGTCGTTTATAACCTTCTGGTTGGAGTGGAATGCTGTACCGGCCAGGGTCCTTATAGGTAAGATGTTCTATATAGATTTCTCTTCATAGGTGGTATGAGTTGTCTGCGGGTAGAGCTTGTGTTCACACGCGACAAGAAGCACTATTTCACTGCCGTTTTCGTCCCGGGGATTTTTGTGGTCACTTCGTCCTTTATTTCATTCTGGTTAGAGTGGAATGAAACACGAGCCCGGACAATGATTGGTGAGTTCAGCTAATTGTTCTATGTTTCCACAATGTCTATGAACGCTTATTAACTTACTTGTCTATTTTTTGAAGAGCGAAGCGGCATTTAACCTATTGTCGAACAATTTGAACGGCCTTAGATTCCGGACAAAATAAAAGAATTTGTGGTAAATGATATTTAGGATATGGTATTAACATAAGCTCTACGTGCAGATAATTAGTGCATGCGGTATTTTTTATTTCAAGTTCCTTTATTCAGTGTGTTTTCCTGAAAACTTGAAACATGATCAGAAGTACTACAATCGGAAATAGAATAGAAAATGAGACTTAGAAGCTAGGTTTTTACCATTTAGATTTATATTTAACAAAATTTTATTAAATTCACAAACAACGAAAAAATATTACAGAACTTATGTTTTGCCTATTGTGAAAGCTGTAGCAATTCCAGCAAAATGTTTCACGGTTCGATGGAATGCTCAACAAAAGCAGTTTCCCGTTTTAGGAAGGCAATAAGATCATTTAGAACAAATTTCCCTATTTGATCACTTCAATAAATGTTTCAAAGCTGTGACTTAGAACTGGTCAAATAAAAGTGACCAATCTATTTTGGTTGACTAAAATTGTCTTGTCCTATTGTTATGCAAACTTCTTGACTGGAAATTGACTTTTTAACTATTTAAGAATAAAATGATTCAACCAATACATTACCCCGCTAGTTTAAAGCCAACGACGCAGTAGGCTTTATACTTTTACAGTTAGGGAAGGGGGCAGCAGCCAAACTCTTGTTTAAAATGATTTTGTTCGTTTTCAGCTTGATTTACATATTAAATTTAAGTTTTACTCGTTTTAAGATTTATTTATTCATATAATTAGTACCTGTTCCATGTTTGTTTGCTATGATTGTTTATTTGATTTCGTCTGTTTTTAATAGTAATTTCTGATCATTTTGAGTTTAAATTAATATAGGTTTTTATTTCCGCTGATCTTAAGTTGGATATGGGCTTTACTTTTCTTTCAAAGACCTATTTTTGTGAAAGTGTTTTTAATTAATATCTGTTAGTTTTTATTACTAACAAATCAGTTTTTCAAGTTTCAAGTTTTTCAACAATCCTCAATATCAATTTTTTTTCCAAAATCAAAGTAACAATACCAAAGTAACAAATTCAAAGTAAAGAAAGTATCAAAGTGACAAAGTAACAATAAGCACCTTACATAACTTACATCCCTTCCCTCGTAAATCAAAGTTGCCCCGTAAATCAGTAATCAGTTTAATCAGGAATCAAAACAAATCAGTATATACTGCAAACGATTTCACTACCCGTTAATTTCGTAAGACACTCCTGAGGATCAATGTACTATTGAAATGCTTGACAAGATTTTTATAATACTAGACACTGTTCCACCATTATTTCATATTCCAAAACATATTAACCGACTTTTTTGTTAAGTATATGCATTGTCATTTAAAGACTTGAAAAAATTAGAAAAGATTCTGAGGTTCACAAAAAGAAGTTGGAGGGAGGAGGGGCAAAGATTTGGGGGGGGGGGGGGGGAATGTTAGAGGAGGAAGAAACTTGACGGGGGGGGAGGGCAAAAAGTTGGAGGGGACTAGGAAGTTATTGGGGGGGATCTAGGTAGGGGGTATAAATTCGGGGGGAGGGGCAAAAAGAGATGAAATCTACCAAACTACTTATCCTATAGAATAATCAGTACAGATACAGGGTGCAGTGCTTGGATCTATGTTAATGTAAACTGTTTTTTTTTAACCCGGATGTATCATGTCTATAGGTGCAAAAAAGGATAAGGCTGTTGCAATATTGATGTGCTTAGGGGGCGCAGTGCTTGGGCGTGCTGCTTGTATTTGTTGCATCATTAGTACTCCAATTAAGTGAGCCTTCCCGAAAATTTGTACAACACCCCTTCCATGAACCTCGTATGTTAACAATAGACAACTAGCATAACTTATAACCCTTGTCTCGGGGCTCTGGAGGGCATTCAACCCCAAAGGAACAGTTATTTTAGCTTTGGACTGTTTATAAAAAAAAATGGCAATCTCAAATTTTCTATCGGATCCAATTTGGGGAAAAGGTTGTAAAGGGAGGGTCTGGTTGCCCTCCGATCCCTTTGACTCTTAAAAACGAACAAGAGTTTTTAATTCCAATCAAACGAGCCTTCTCCATAATTTATACGAGCACCCCTTCCATAAAAACCATGCATCCCCTGGATAATAACTTGTAAACCTTGTCCCTAGGCTCTGGGGATGTGCTTCAACTACGGAGACTTTTTGTATGATCTTTAGACCATTTTGAACAAACAACTATCACAAAATGTCGATAAGAGGTATTAGTAGTATCCCCGTAGGCACTTCAAATTCATCCCTAGGAAATTAACATAGGATTTTAAATGCATCCCTATCCATTTTCCCATAGGATTCCGACAACATGCCCTGGCAAGATTCTGACGAAACCCCTGGCAAGATTCCAACAACATTCCCTGGAAGATTCCCGGGTCTCTATCTTTTTCAGTATTTTTTTATAAGATTCATCGGAGTGTGTTCGGTATAATACACAAGTAGCAATAAGTGGAGCCTCTGGCACCTGTGCAACGCGGTCCCTGTTTCTAGATGTTATGACGTAATCTTGTTTCAGTATTAAAAAAGATTTCAGCGTGTCAACATCATAGATATTGTAATGGATGCTTATACATTATTGGATATTGAAAGTGTTAGAGAAATGGAACCTAGAGTACCTAAAATAGCAGTGAAAATTACAAGGTGTTGCCAACTGACCCTAGAATGGGACAAGATGTATGCAGGATATGTTATATCATTAAGCAAGTTCAAGTCGGAAGAACAATTATGCTTTGTGGCTAAAGTACATATAGTGGATATACAGGGACTGCAAGACGGATTAAATGCATTAGTGAAATATATTGAAGAGAATAATCTATACAAAATGGTTTATTACTAGCGAGATTTATTGTTTGGTAGTGAGTGTTAAAATAGATGGATTTGAGAGCCAGAAAATCTTACGTAATCTAGTAAAACTGGAAAAGTGGTTAATTTTACAAGAGGATTTTCTAGAACTATCTCTTCAAAGAAAGCTGCCCGAGAAATGCTTATCGATATAATTGGAATTAATTCTCCATCTTTGGACCATGAAACCTTGTCGTCGTGGCCCAGCTGCTTTTACTCAATCTATGTGTATATTAATTAAGACAAGATGACATTGTGGTTTTGTTTTTATCCACTACTTACACTGCCATTTTTTAAGAAATTATGTCTAAACATGTTTTGTGACATGTCACTTCTTCTAGAAGACATTTTATTTATCGTGAGTCTGTTTCTTTTTGGAAGTGAGACAGTCAACATCGGAAAAGGTTATACACATGTCCATTTTTCTTGTAGCCTATACTTTGGGTGCTGGTCATCCTGTGAAAATTGTAATTTTGCTAATGACTATAATGAAAACTGTAGATTATAAGTGTAGTCAATCTATGTCAATTGCATGGTGGATATACTGTACAAATTCAGAACTGTAATTCTTGTCTTGAAGAGATCTGTGACCCTTATACAAGAGGTTTCATATGCTCCAATTTGTCACTATGATAAATGTGATCAATGGGAAAACGCTTACCCTGGCATTATTGCAAAAAACCCTAAACGTGATATTTTTAAGAGACTGGTATCGTCACGGCTTTAAATTATTTTGGGAAGAAAAACCTAGTCTACGTTTCAATTGAAGGAATAAAAAAGAGTCTGTTTTTTACGACATCGCTGTGAAGATACTGGCTACTATGATTATGTACCTAAAGACTTTCATATGGCTGTTACAGAAAGTGATTCATCATATGAGATTTTTTTATGTGACATTGCTTAAAATAAGCAAGTTGAAACACGTGAATTTTATAATATGAATTAGAAGGGTATTATTGACTTTACAAAGAGATTTAATAAAAATGAAGTTACAATTTATTTTAGAAAACGTGACCCCGACTTTGCATGCCAAGATGAGCATAATATAAATCCCGACGAGCTGCTGCCACTTATCGTTTCTGATGAATAGCTATACGTAGAAAAGGAAACGCTTCACTTTTAGGATACCGAAATTTATATTGTATAGGTAGGAAGGAGTATTTTCAACTAGAAAGTCCTTTAATTCAGGATCGTCACCATAAATCTTGAGGAATTGACTGTAAGTATGCCCCCTACATCGAAAAATAAAATATAATAATGCATTTAAACCACAACTTTTAGTTGATAAGACTTGTACTCGATCCCGATTTTTAATAATGGATTTTTTTTTCTTTGCTCAAGAAAATTCTTAAAGTGAGGTGTGTAAAATGTATACGGTAGGCCAAGAGGATGAAACAATTCCAATTTTTTCTTGTTTGAAAGATGCATAGCCAATGCCTCGTCTTTATGCTCAATGGACTGCTATTAACATTGGTAATGGTATTGTTAACGTGTTGAATATGCTCGAGGAGATGCGAATGTATGCAATAGGATTTATATCTGGACATGTATGGATCCAGATTAAATACGTTGATTATTTTATTCGGGCTCATGGCGCCAAGTCTAAAAGAACTCTGCCGTCAGGAGTAACTTTCCAGTACGTCTCAAATTGATTGAGTGAGATTAATACAATTCTTTCCTCCAATGGATCTGCAAAGGTACACTCTAAACGTACACTCGCCGTTCTTATAATACTCATATCTTGAGTACCGGACCAATCCAATACAATGATACCATGTATTTTCGCAAACGTTTCTTCAATTATACCACTTTTAAGTAATTGTGAATCTTGATCTAAAGATTGCACTGTCAATTCATATAGGGTCCCGTAGGATTTATCAAAGGGTGAATTTTAGAGTGGAACTCCATTCACTTTACGTACAGGCGATGAAAGTCCAAACAGTTCAAATTTATGCGGGGAATTTGACCATGATCCAATGGCACTAGTGCTTTTTACAAAGGTCAAAGCAAGTTTTGAAGGAGTTCCACCATTGATAAATGATGAATCAGTACAGGTACGCGTAACCCTAGCAAGGTGGCTTTTATTCGTGATTGTATGAGCAACGAGCAATTTGACATTATTCCCAGAGGCTCTTAATGTTTCAATTGCCAAGGCAACAGAACTCATAACTTGCTGTTTCCGTACATAAAGTATTGCTGACGTGAGAGAAACTGTTACAACGGGTGCAGTGCCAAGTACTTTTCGCAAAATAAAATTGGACCGTGCGAGTTGTAGCTTTACATCAATCTTAACATTGACAGGCAACCATTAAATATCTCATGATTTAGTTTACCGACTAAATGGTAGTGTCAGTGTCGGTTTTTAATTCATATTCAATACCCATACGTCTCAAGAGCTTATACAACATTGGAGTCATCAAAATGAATTGTATATAGCTTGCATAATTGGAAAGACTATTGCTCGGGCTCACCAATGTTCCGCTTATGTAGACACTTATTTGTCTAAACAAATTGTTTAGTACACGATTTTCATTGGATAACCCCTATGCTGCACTTGGTTCATCATTGTTAGATTTTTTTAACAATGGCATGTAAATCTATAAATGTGGAAGCCAAATCCGTGAAATGATCTTCACTGGAATAAATTTGAAAACGGACACTTTCAGACAGCGGTTTTTGCGGATAAAATTGTTCATAGTATCAATTTTTTACACTGAAATCTATATTTTCTGCGTTGAAAAAATTAAGAGATTCGGTTAGCTGAAGGATGAGATTCTTTATGTGTTAAATAAGCTATTTTGTAGTAAAATAGATCCTATTTTCGATTTCGTATTCCCTTTTTTGATCCTTTTCGTTTCCGGGATGGATCGAGACTAATGAGCGACCAGATCTTTTGCACGCTCTTAAAACTTTTTTCGCTTTGTTGTGATTTCATAGAGATAGGAATGGTTTTAAAATTCTACGTTAATTTCCTAGGAATGCATTTGAAGTGCCTACGGGGAAACTACTGGCATTTAGAGAAAAGAGGGCATGGAGGGCAAGTTGCCCTCCAGTCACTTGGACTCTTAAAAAGGGCATATAAACTTCCAATTTACAATCAAATGAGTACCCTCCAAATTTTATATGCCCCGTGACACAACTTAAAATACTTGCTCCCAGGCTTTGAAAGGGAGAGGGGTTGGGGGAGAGGAATTGTCAGAGGGGTTGTAGTAAAGAAGCTAATAAGAAAACAGATTCTTTATGCCCTGGAATGTTATATGTTGATTAAAATGACTTTTATTAAGAAAATTACATAAAATTAAATGCCAGAGTACGCACAAAACCAAAACAAAAATTTTCTTAAAAGTGTTTAATTGCATTATTTCACTTACAAACTCACAAGAGCGTGGGAAGGGGTAGACCTGGTGTTTCTCCACCCCAGCTACGTCTGAATTTGTAAAATTATGTAATAGTCAAAACTTTAGGCTTTTCTTTCATTTAATGAATTCGTTATGACTTTTTTCTTGAACAATCCTTGTTTGCCAATAAGTGTTGTTCGCCTTGAAAAAATAAAAATTATATAAATTGATATTTCAATTGAGAAAAAAAATTGAACACCCAGTACAAGGATCAAACGACTTAAACAGCTGCAATACATATTTTCCGAAAAAATTAGTTTAGTTGAAATGTAATATATCTTGTATTTTAAATTAACAAGTTTTTATATTGATTTTAGTATTTGAATGAAAAAGATAAAAATTTTGAAGATTTTTGTTACAAATTTTTTTGGTTGAGTTGAATAATTTGGTTATACATACTTCTCAACAAATCTCTAGTAGACCAATTATATTAATACGTTTTTTTTTCAATTTTATCAATATACATAATTATATATATATATATATATATATATATATATATATATATATATATATATATATATATATATATATATATATATATATATAATATATATATATATATATATATATATATATATATATATATATATATATATATATATATATATATATATATATATATATATATATATATATATATATATATATATATATATATATATATATATATATATATATATATATATATATATATATATATATATATATATATATATATATATATATATATATATATATATATATATATATATATATATATATATATATATATATATATATATATATATATATATATATATATATATATATATATATATATATATATATATATATATATTTATGTATATATATATATATATATATATATATATATATATATATATATATATATATATATATATATATATATATATATTGCTTGTAAATTTACAACAACTTACATTTATTGATGACGACTTTGCTAGATTTGTATATTTCGATTTGGTTAATGGTTCAGTTATACTGTTTGGTCCTAGGTAATTGGATAGATAAGTAAGGTTAAAACCTCGTTCAAGTGCACATTTATCTCAATTACTGGATTAGGATGACAGTCTCTTCTCTCTCCTCTTTTTTCTTGCCAAGTAATTACCCTAAACATTATATGTATATATATATATATATATATATATATATATATATATATATATATATATATATATATATATATATATATATATATATATATATATATATATATATATATATATATATATATATATATATATATATATATATATATATATATATATATATATATATATATATATATGTATATATATATATATATATATATATATATATATATATATATATATATATATATATATATATATATATATATATATATATATATATATATATATATATGTAAATTATCTCATCTGTACAGGTGTAACTACAATGTTGAATTTTTTCACAACATCAAATGGATTTCGTTCCACCTTGCCAGTTGTTTCGAATTTGACAGCAATGAACGTATGGGATGGCGTATGCATGTGTTTCATATATGCATCACTTCTTGAGTTTATTGCAGTTAATTATGTTGGGAGAAAAAGGCCGAAAGAAAACTCCGTTTATCGCCCTGGAGAAAATACTCTAATCCAGGTAAGAAATATTTCTCTTTCCATTCCACCAAGTTTTGATTTGTTCAGTGTAAGGGCTCTACACTTCGAACTTAAAAAACATTGAATAAATCACAAAAGTGCAGACTTGTTAATTCCTTTCAAACTTTTCAATAAGGGATCGTTCATTACAAGGCACCGTTGTCCCCTGTGATATATACGATTCTTAACAAAGTTGTTTACCCTGGTACAATTTTGGAGCGGCTACCTTCATACATAGAGAGCTCATGGCTGGCTATCTTAGACCGTATTGATTAGGATGCGTAAGAAATCGTGGGCGTGCGAGGAAAAGCTTGAAGTTGCCTGCAATTCAATTTGACTGAACGAAAGGGCACTAGCCTTGCGACTTCAATCGAATGAGCCCTTTTAGAAGTTTCTAAGAACATTTTCTATAAGAACCTTATATGCCCCCAAGGCATAACTTAAAACTCTTGTCCTGAGGGCTGTGGGGGGTGTCATCCTCAAAGACTTAATTTCCAGAACTTTCAACTACGTTGAAAAAATGGCTGTAAAAATTTTAATTGGATGTGTTTGGTGAAATGGTGGGCGTGAGAGAGGGGGGGGGGTTAGTTGCCCTCCAATCACTTTCAACTATTAAAAAGGGCACTAGCCCTTTCAATTTACAATCGAATGAGCCCTTTTTGAAGTGTTTACGACAACGCTTATTGTAAAAACCTTATATGCCCCCAGGGCATAGCTTGCAACCCTGGCCTGGAGGGGGACGGGGGGGGGAGGTACTAAGCATACGACTACCACAAATCAGTATCAATAATTTAATGAAACCCAAAAAAAACTAAAATTGAAATAAATAACAGAGTCAAACTCAAAACTAGCAGAAAGTAATATTAGTAGGGTTCAAAACCCCTATGCTTTCTTAAAGCCAAAATATAATTTGTACTTTTCTAAAAAAATTCAAATGAATTTACTGAAAAAAATGTCCATTATCAGTTTAATATACATATGCTGATATTCATCCCTTAAAATTTTAATTAATTTTCGATTTCTTAAAGTTATAAAAATGAAAACCTTAAAAAGAATTATTTTCTCTAAAGTACAAATTATATTCAAATTGAAATTGTAAAGTTTGTGGAATCATCGTTTGTGGAATATTAATTTGCAAAACTTTTTCAACATAATAAGTTTGTAAAAAAAAGTAAAGAACTCCATTAAACCAAAAATGAACAAAATAAAATCATATAATCTACTAAGCATACAACTTCCACAAATCAGTATCAATAAATAAATGAAACCCAAAACGAACATAAATTAAGATAAACTACAGATTCAGACTTAAATCAACAAGAAATTAATATGAGTAGGGTTCTAAACCCCTATGCTTTCTAAAAGCCAGAATATAATTTGTACTCTACTGAAAAAAAATTCAATGAATTTACTGAAAAAAATGTGCATTGGCAGTTTAATATACATATGCTGATTTTTATTCCTTAAAATCATGTTAATTAATTTTTTATTTCTTAAAGTTATAAAAATGAAAAAATTTAAAAGAACTTTTCAGTAAAGTACAAATTATATTCTAGCTTTTAGAAAGTATAGGGTTTCAAAACCCCACTCATATTAATTTCAGCTTGTATTGAGTTTGCATTTTCAAAATATATTCATTAAGTATGTATTTTTTCTTTTACACATTACGCAGTTCAAAAGCTAATTTCGATAATCACAATTTCGTCTTTCTTTTTTTTTAGTTCCACATTATCTGTTATTTTCTATATATTTACTACATTTAATTTCGTATATAGGTATTTATTTTTTTGGCTGTTTAAAGTAAAATAATGCAGTTTTTACTTTACAAAGTGTTTGAGTTCCGACAAATTGTCATTGTTCTTGAATCCTATTCATTCAGTGGCAGCCTTAATTAAAGTCAACGTTGAAAGTAGAATGTGTCGTCTGGATACATGAGTGGCCAAAGGATCATTCTCCCCAAAGGGCATATTTTAGGGAGCAATACACTCTAAAATAGCTCATATATGGGTCAACTGGTTGAGCTAACTGTGTGAAGGTCATCACCTACAGGTTTCACTTGATATTCTGGATTTTTTTCGGTAGGAGGAAGTCCCCTGGCAACTTTCCTATAGCAACAAGAGGCAATACACTCTTACTTGTTATACCATAGCTAACGGGTTGCTAAGGCAAACATCCAAGGCCGCAAACCTGTAAATTAGCAATATTTATGCGACTGGTTGAATTAACTCTTTGAAGATGAAACACTGGATATTTATGTGATTAATTAAAAAAAAAAATTTCCACAAAATAAATTATCCAAAAAAAGTAAAGAACTCCATTAAACCAAAAAATGAACAAAAACAGAATCAAATTATGTACCAAGCATACAACTACCACAAATCAGTATCAATAAAAAAACATAATCCGAAACAAATCGAAATTCAAATAAGTCAAACTCAAAACAAGCAGATATTAATATGAATAGGGTTCTAAACCCCATGCATTCTAAAAGCTATAGTATAATTTGTATTTTACTGAAAAAAAATTCAAATGAATTTAGTGAAAAAATGTGTATGGTCAGTTTAATGAACAAAATAGAATCAAGTAATCTACCAAGCATATGACTATCACAAATCAGTATCAGTAAAAAAATGAAACCCAAAACAAACAGAAATTAAAATATGTCAAACTCAAAACGAGCGGAAATTAATCTGAGTAGGGTTCTAAACCCTATGCTTTCTAAAAGCTAGCATATAATTTTGTACTTTATTCAAAAATTTTTTTAATGTATTCATTTTTATAACCTTAAGAAATCAAAATTAATTAAGATTCTATGGAATAAATATCAGCATATGTACATTAAACTGACAATGTATATTTTTTTCTGTAAATTCATTTGAATTTTTTCAATTCTTTACTGAAAACCTTTGACACTAAGAGGTCAAAATCCTATTCTATGGCCAAAAAAATTTATTCATAATTAATTATATTTCTAAAAATAACCTTGAAAGCAGTGGCGTTGTTTCAGGCGGGAAATAATTTGGAGAAAAAAATGATTCTATATCCCATGCTCTTGACTTTTCGGATGACAGGGGCAGATCCAGGATTTTTTATGGGGGGGCGCAAAATAGGTTGATCCTATAAAAACAATTTAGGGGGCGCAAAATATGTTGATCCGATAAACTTGTGTTAAAAGCAAGTTTAATTAACGCAAACGTGGGTTATTTAAGTAAATTACACTACTTTAGACTACGCTAGGGGGGCGCGTGGCCCCCTGCCCCCCCATGGATCCACCACTGTCGGATGGAGATCCGTCTTGCCCCCCACAATAAAGTGTTGTAGCTACATCCCTGCTTGAGAGCTCCGATTCAACCTTGTAATTCCCAGTAATTTTACTGGGAACTCCCAGTAATTTTCGTCTAAATTACTACGGTGCAAAAAAAAAAAAAAGATAACTAGTTCATTAGATTCGGCGCGTTTTTCTTCTATAAAAGTTTAGACATCAATAGTTTGGTGAATCCAAAGACAATCTATCCTTCACAAATACTTTAATTGCATAGGCTATTTTCTATGGGTTTAGGTGTTTTCTCTTGGAAAATTCTCCAATTTCATTAAGAATACTTCCTGAATAATATTACTCCCCTCTCCCAAATCTTTTTTTTAAAATTCAATTTTGAATTTTTTTTTTTCAATTGATGCCAAGGCTTAACCAAGATATAATGTAACCAAGACTTAATCTGAATGGGGTTCTAAACCCTATGCTTTCTAAAAGACAGAATATAATTTGTACTTTACTGAAAAAAATTTAAATGAATTTACTGAAAATAATGTGCACTGTCACTTAATATACATATGCTGATTTTTATTCCTTGAAATCTTAATTAATTTTTGATTTCTTAAAGTTGTAACAGTGAAAACATTAAAAAGAATTTTTTTAAAAGAATTGCTATATAAAAATTAAAAAGATAAAGAATAATTTTTTGCCATAGAATAAGATTTTGAGCTTTTAGTTTTAAACATTTTCAGTAAAGAGCTGAAAAAAATTCAAATGAATTTACTGAAAAATGTATTCATAATTAAATCTATTTCTAAAAAATACCCTTCAAAGCAGTGGTGTTGTTTCAGGCGGGCAATCATTTGGAGAAAAAAAGATTTTATAGCCCATGCTCTTGACTTTTTGGATTGACGAATGAAAGATCTTAAGCCGAACTGGCCAGTCATGACAAAAACCAACAAAGAGAAAAATCTCAATGAAAAAAACAACAAACGAGACTTCGGCCAGTTGAGAGAAAAGAAAAGACAAATGCAAAAAAACGCAGATATTTCGCCAGTATCACAAACAAGGTGTATTCAGCACGAAAGACAGAAGAAGAACAAGATAAAAAAAACAAGTTAAAACTAAAAAACCAATAAAACCACCACCAAAAAAAAAAATATACAATTGGCGCAAACTGATCCACGTAGGGAAAAGATGCTAATATGGAGTTACTTCAGTGAGAACACCAGAGCGACTGCAGAAAAAAAAATGGAAACTACTTTAACTATTCTGTTGCGAAATAATCCTTTTATTGGCTATCATTGAAGCAATTCGATTTGGTCTAGCAGGTAAAACAGTCCCCTGGTGATTATTTATAATCTTAATTCCCTTATTGACTGTTGATTCATTCTTTAGATGATTTTCATAAATTGGGTCAATATTTAAACTACCTCTGTCCCTATTTATTAACAGGTTCGCAAACATATGTTTTTTAT
Organism: Artemia sp. Qi Xiang Cuo; assembly: GCF_049724085.1. Taxonomy (NCBI): domain Eukaryota; kingdom Metazoa; phylum Arthropoda; class Branchiopoda; order Anostraca; family Artemiidae; genus Artemia; species Artemia sp. Qi Xiang Cuo. The sequence goes on along the minus strand of NC_142802.1, from coordinate 32,162,725 downwards.
TTTGAATAGCTTCTTTTACCCACTGTATATAGTCTTTACCATTTGAAATATCTAAGGCCCTATAAGATTTTATAAAGTTATCAGGTTGAAACAAGTATGTTCAATTGAAGTTAAAACAAAAGTATCCATAGGTCCTCGAAATTGTAGGGTTTTTTCTTTTTGGTTTTGATGTTAAATTAGCCTTTCGACAAATTATTGGCGAGTCCTACCAATATGGAACTATCTGGAAATCAACCCTTCTATCTGGAAATCAACCCTTCGAATTTCCAATCGAATGAGCCTGTTTTGAAGTTTCTACGACAATGCCTTCAATTCAAAGCTTATATACCCCCAGGGCATAACTTAACACTTTCGCCCTGAGGGTCGTGGGGGAGTGTCCTCCTCAATAACACATTTTCTATCTAGAAATCAACTACGCTGAACAAAAAGACTATCTCGAAATTTTTATTGGATGTGATTGGGGGAATGAGGGGCGTGGAGGGGGGGGGCTAGTTGCCCTCAAATTACTTTCGACCATAAAAAAGGGCCCTAGAACTCCCGACTTCTAATCGAATGAGCCCCTTTTGAAGTCTCTACGAATACCGCTTCGATATCAAGTGCCATGCTGTAAAGTAAAAAAATAATATATGGTACATTGTGCCAACATTGTTCTTATGTGCCCTCAGGGCATAGCTTAAAACCCTTGCCCTGAGGGTTGTGGGGAAGTGTCCTCCTCAAAACATATTTTCTATGCCGAAATCAAATACGCTGAAGAAAATGGCTATTTCAAAATTTTTATTGGTTGTATTTGGGGGAATGATAGGCGTGTGGGGGGGGGGGCTAGTTGCCCCCCAATCACTTTTGACTATTTAAAAAGGCACTAGTCCTTTGAATTTCCAATCGAATGAGCTTTTTTGATGTTTTTACGACAACGCCTTCTTTAAAAACCTTATATGACCTCAGGGCATAGCTTAAAACCCTTGCCCTGAGGGCTGTGGGGGAGTGTTCTCCTCAAACATATATTTTATATCGGGTAATCAACTAGGTTGAACAAAATAGCTATCTCAAAATTTTGATTGGATGTGTTTGGGGAAATGATGGGCGAGGTGGGACTAGTTGCCCTCCAATCACTTTTGACTATTTAAAAAGGCACTAGTCCTTTGAATTTCCAATCGAATGAGCTTTTTTGAAGTTTTTACGACAACGCCTTATTTAAAAACCTTATATGACCTCAGGGCATAGCTTAAAACCCTTGCCCTGAGGGCTGTGGGGGAGTGTCCTCCTAAAACAAATATTTTCTATCTGGTAATCAACTAGGTTGAACAAAATAGCTATCTCAAAATTTTGATTGGATGTGTTTGGGGAAATAATGGGCGAGGGGGGACTAGTTGCCCTCCAATCGCTTTCGACTAATAAAAAGGGCACCAGCCCTTTGACTTTCAAATCGAATGATCCTTTTTTGAAGTTTCTACAACAACGCCTTCTATAAAAACCTTTTGTGCCCCCAGGGCATAACTTAAAACCCTTGCCCTGTGGGTTGTGGGGGAGTTTCCTCCTCAAAAACATATTTTCTATCTGGAAATCAAATACTCTGAACAAAATGGCTATCCCAACATTTTGATTGGATGTGTTTTGGGGAATGATGGGTGTGGGGGGGCTTGTTGCCCCCCCCCCCAATCACTTTCGATTATTAAAAAGGGTACTACACCTTCGAATTTCCAATCGAATGAGCCTATTTTGAAGTTTCTACGACAATTCCTTCTATAAAAAACCTTATATGCCCCCCGGGCATAACTTAAAACCCTTGCCCTGAGGGTTGTGGGGGAATGTCCTCCTCAAAAACATATTTCTATATGGAAATCAACTACGCTGAATAAAAAGGCTATCTTAAAATTTTGATTGGATGTGTTCTGGGGAATGATGGGCGTGGGGGGTGGGTAGTTGCCCTCCAATCACTTTCGACTATTAAAAAGGGCACTAGAACTCTCAATTTCCAATTGAATGAGACCATTTTGAAGTTTCTATGACGACCACTTCCATATGAAGTGCCCAGCTCTAAAGGGAAAAATAATAAATAGTACGTTGTGCCAACATCGTTCTTATATGCCCTCAGGGCATAACTTTAAACCCTTGCCCCGACAATTGTGGGGGAGTGTCCTCCTCAAAAACATATTTTCTATCTGGAAATCAACTACTCTGAACAAAATGGCTATCTAAAAATTTCGAATGGATGTGTTTGGGCAAATGATGGACGTGGGGGGGGGGGGGGTTAATTACCCTCCAATCAATTTCGACTATTAAAAAGGGTACTAGCCCTTCAAATTTCCAGGCGAATGAGCCTGTTTTGAAGTTTCTACGACAACGCCTTCTATAAAAACCTTATATGCCCCCAGGGCATAACTTAAAACCCTCGCCCTGAGGGTTGTAGGGGAGTATCCTCCTCAAAAACACATTTTCTATCTAGAAATCAACTACGCTGAACAAAATGACTGTCTCGAAATTTTTATTGGATGTGTTTGGGGGAATGATGGGTTTGGGGGGCTAGTTGCCCTCCAATCACTTTCGACTATAAAAAAGGGCCCTGAAACTCCCAATTTCCAATCGAATGAGCCCCTTTTGAAGTCTCTACGACAACCCCTTTGATATCAATTGCCCTGCTGTAAAGTAAAAAAATAATTGTGCCAACATTGTTCTTTTGTGCCCTCAGGGCATAGCTTAAAACCCTTGCCCCGAGGATTGTGGGGGAGTGTCCTCCTCAAAAAGATATTTTCTATCTGGAAGTCAACTACGCTGAACAAAATGGGTATCTCAAAATTTTGATTGGAATGTTTGGGGGAATGATGGGCATGGGGGGCTAGTTGCCCTCCAATCACTTTAAACTATATAAAATGGCACTAGCCACCCCAATTTCAAATCGAATGAGCTCTTTTAGAAGTTTCTACGACAAGTCCTTCGATACGAAGTGCCTGTCGAAGATAGAAGAAAAAAACACATTGTGGCCACATCGTTCTATACTTAGGCAGTGCCAGCAAGCTGCCTATGATAGATTGTTCAACCGTCTTCAATTATTTTTTGCAAACCTATCATGAACGATTGCACGTCTGTCATCACTCCCTTTTTAACGCAGATGACGCAATAAAACCATTTGATTCACCATTCTGATTTTCTTGGAATTAGAAGGACCTAATAGGAAAAACTAACTCCTGACTCTCCATTGCCGGTGACTAGCCCCTCTCCATCCAAACTGACCCCCTATAAACTCAACTCATCCCGAATCTCCCTCCCCCTCTAATATTATCATTCCCCTTCTACCTCCCCACCCCCTTTTTTTGAACTTAGAAATTTTTCAACCTTTTTTTCGTTTCTTTAAAATACATCGTGTAGCCTATACACGTAATAATAAATTTTGATATGAATTTCCTAGAAGGTATGAAATATAAATGGTATGTATATGTCAAACAGGGTTTTTTCTAGTAGAAAGGCAACTTTCATAAAATCACTTTCTCTTCAGAAATCCCCTCCCCCAACGTAGCAAACTAATCACCTGAAATCAGAGGTATCAGAGAACAAGCACCAACAAAAGGCTAAGAAGCCTAGCTCAGAAAGCCCCAAAATAGAAAACTTAATACCCCAAAACCTAAGTTATAGACAAATCAAACCACGAAATACCGCCATCCGCACCTTATATGATTATACTTCAGACATCAACCACAATTGAAAGCCTATTAAATCTAGCTCAGAAAATCCTGCAATAGTAAACTAAAAAATCCTAAGTCATAAGTTTTAGACATAAACAAATACCAAAGACTGTGAAACCTAGCACAGAAAGGCCCGAAGTAGCAAACTAAACATCCCAAAGTAGCAAACTAAGTTTCAGACGACACACACATATGAAATGCTAGGAAATCTAGCACAGAAAGGCTGGAAACAGCGAACTAAAATATCCCAACAAAAAACACAGACATCACAAAAAAACTAGACATCCCATGTCATAAGTTTCAAACATTGCCCATCAATTAAACCTAAGAAATCTATCTCGGAAAACCCCAAATAGAAAGATAAAACATCCTAAATCATAAATTTCAGACAACACATATACGAAAGGCTAAGAAACCTAGCTCAGAAAAGCACAAATTAGCAAGGTAAAGAGTCAAACCACAGAAAACAAAACTATACATCCCAATTAATAAGTTTCAGAGAGCACACACCTATAAAAGGCTTAGAAATATAGTTCAGAAAAGTCCCAAATTATCAAAATCAACATCCAAAACCAAATGTATGAGACAGCACACAGCTCTGAGGGGCTAAGATTCCTAGCAGATAAATCTCAAAGTAGCAAACTAAACATCCAAAATCAAAAGTTTCAGACAGCACACATACAAAAGTCTAAGAAATCTAGCTCAGAAAAGTCAAAGTTAGAAAGGTAAAGATCCCAGACATTAATTTCAGACAATTCGAACCGCGAAAAGTCAAACTAAATATCCCAAACCTAAAGATTCGAACAGCACACATCTACAAAAGGCTAAGCAATCTAGCAGAGAAAAGCCCAAAAAATCAAACTAAGTGGCCGGAACCTCAAGTATCAGACAATACACACCTACGAAAGGCTAAGAAACTTACCACAGAAAGCCCCAAAAAGCGAACTAAACATCCCAAATCATAAGCTTCAGACAACAAACACACGAAGGCCTAAGATTCCTAGCTCAGAAAAGTCTAAATTAGCAAGCTAAAATTCCCAAATCATATGTTCAAACAAGTCAAACCACAAAGAAAAACAAAAAAGACATCCCAAAACAAAAATTTCAAACAACGCATAGCAACATAAGGCTAAGTAGTCTAACTGTGTAAAGCTCTAACATCAAACCAAAAAAAAAAACAGATCATAATTTTCAGACAACATGCAACAGCGAAAGGCTAAGAAACCTAGCACAGAAAGCCCAGAAATAACAAACTAAACAACCGAAATCATAGTTTTCAGACAATATACAAATATGAAAGGCTAATAAATCTAGCACCGAAACCCCTGAAATAGCAAACTAAACATGCCAAATAATAAATTTCAGACACTGCGTATACGAAGCCCTAAGAAACCTAGCTCAGAAAATTCCAAATTAGCAAGTTAAAGACCCTACAGATCCCAAGTTTCAGGCAATTAAGACCACCAAAAACACCACTAGATATCCCAAGTCATAAGTCTCAGACAACATACACCTATGAAAGGCTAAGAAGTCTGGCTAAGAAAAACTTGGACATCAAATTAAACACCCCAAATCAAAAGTTTCAGACAACACAAACAACTAGGAAAAGCTACCAAACCTAGCTCACGTCAAAATAGCAGCCAGAATCAGAGGTATCAGACAACACACATCTACGAAATGCTAAGACGCCAAGCATAGAATGGCTCTAAATAGCAAACTAAACACCCAAAATCAAAAGTTTCAGACAACACACACCTACAAAGGGATAAGAAACCCAGCAGAAAAAGGCTCAAAATAGCAAACTAAACACCCCAAATCATAAGTTTCATACAACAACCACCTACGAATGCCTAAGAAACCTAGCTGGAAAAAGTTCAAATTAGCAAGCTAAATATCCCAAATCACAAATATCATACAATTCGAACCACAAAAAACAAACTAAAAATCAGATCATGAATTTCGGACAAATCAAACCACGAAACACCAGACAAAATATCCCATACATATTACAAAGTAGTAATCCAACCACAATATTTCGTATTGGTGCGTACATAGAGAAGGGATTAAAAAGAAGGAAATGTTTTTACAATTAATTATTATTAATTATATGGAATTAAAGTTGTTTTTTTTTGTATTTTACCAGAAGGTATTTTTCGCTATGTATTCATGTTAATGTGTGTTTGTAATTTGCTCTGTTGTAATTTTTCTATTTTCATATTTTTTGTGTGTATATGGCTCTTGGGCTTTTTGAAATACACGATCTATCTATCTATCTATCTATCTATCTATCCCATACATATTTGATATAAACACACACCTAAACGAAAGTTTAATAAACCTAGGTCATAGCAAACTAAACACCCCAAATTATAAATTTCAGAAAACAAATACTACTAAAGGCTAAGACACCGAGTAGAGAAAGTCCCAAAAAAGTAGACTAAACACCCCAAACCATAAGTTCAGACAAAATACAGCTACGGAAGGCTAACAAACCTAGCACAGAAAGCCACGAAGGAGCGAACTAAACATGCCAAATCATTAGTCTCAGATAACGCACATACGAAAGCCTAGGATACCTAGCTCAGAGAAGTCCAAATTAGTAAACTAAAGCCCCAAATCATTGGTTTTAGACAAGTCAAACCATGAAAAAGCAAACTAGGCAACCTTAATCATAAGTTTCAGACAACACACACCAACAAAAGGCTAAGAAGCCTAACTGTTAGCAGCCCGAACATCAAAATATAAACCCCAAATAATAAGTTTCAGACAACACACACCCCTACAACAGGCAAAGAAACCTAACTTTTAGCAAATTAAGCACTCAAAATGAGAGGTGTCGGACAACACACACTTACGAAAGGCTAAGAAACCTGGCACAGAGAAGCTTGAAATAGCAAACTAAAAATCCCAAATCATAAGTTTCAGCCAAAGCCCATGCAACTGCAAAGGAAACTTAGCTCGGAAAAATCTAAATTAAAAACTTATGATCCCAAATTACAAATTTCAGACAAATCAAGCTACAAAAACAAACTAAACCTTATTAGTCATAAATTTCAAGAAACACGCACCAGTTTATTTTTGCTATTTCAGGTTTTTCTGTACTAGTTTTCACACCTGCGAAAGACTAAGAAACCTAGCTCATAGCCAACTAAACATCTGAAATCCTAGGTATCAGACAAAATACACCTTACGCAAGGCAAAGAAACCTAGCTTCGAAAAAAACAAAAACACACACAAACGTCATACCTAAACCTTCCAAATCTTAACTTTTCAATCAACGCCCTTTGAAATAGACAAGGAAACACCGTAGCATATCCAGTTACATATCCTTAAGTTAGCTTTTGAAGCACACGATTGTAGTTTTTATAAATTCAAAAAAACACGTGAACATAATTGAATGTTAGACATTAGGGGTTCATTAACCTTGGTTAGATTCACCTAATTTAGCCATTCACTATTTTAACCTAGGTTACATTTCTCCAAGTTAGATTTTCACCCCTTCTAAGCTAGGTTAATTTAGCTTAAGTTTGCAGGCCAACTTAGCTTAAAATTTATGACTTGGGATGTTTTAGTTTGCTCTTTGGGGTTTTCTGAGCGATGTTTCTTAGGCCTTCTTTGGTGGGTGACGTCTGAAACTTATGATTTGGATTTTCAGTTGTTGTTTTTTTTTTGACTTGACTTGTCTAACATTTTGTATGTGTTTGTTGTCTTAAACATTTGTTGGATGTTTAGTTTGCTATTGTGGGCCTTTCTCTGCTAGGTTTCTTAATATTTTGACTGTGTGCAACGTTTGAAACTTATTATTTGGGATGTTTTAGTTTGGTATTGGAGTTTTCTGAGCTAGATTTCTTAGGCTTTCATTCGTAGATAAGGTCTGGAAATTTCGTATGGGATGTTGATTTTTGTGGTTTGACTTGTCTGAAACTTATGATTTGGGATATTTAGTTTGTTTTTGGGGGCTTTCTGAGCTAGACACCTTAGCCTTTTGTAGGTGTTGTTTTTTTTATACCGTTGATTTTGGGTGGTTCGTTTGTTACGTTGGGAGGGGGGAGGGTGGTGGCTTTCTGATAAGAAAGGAATTATATTTCATACTTGAAAAATTTATAAGTTAGAAAAATCAAAGTTAGGAAGCAAAGCCGTATCCAGAGAGGGGTAGGGGGTTTGAACCCCCCCCCCCCCAAATCTTTTTCTGACTCATAAAAACGTAACAAAAATGGACATAAACAAATTTTGCATGCGTTTTTTGAGGTTTTTTGTGTAAAATCCCCCCACAAATTTTTTGGGTAAAACCCCCTCCGAAAAAAAGTCCTGAAAGACATTTTTTTTTCAAAGTCCTGAAAAAAAATTTCACCACAAACAATTTTTTTTAGGGAAAAAATTATTATGTCTTACGTACATATGCCATTTTCATTTCATACCCCACAAAAAAAGTAATAATAAAATTTTTGTTAAAAGTACAAACAGTGTATTTTAAAACCATAAAAAAAAATTTGAATAAGATGTACAGGTTGAAAAAAAGTTGGGGAGGGATGAAAAAGTTTTATTATGTTAGGAATATTGGAGGGGGAAGGGGGATTTGGGGAGGGTGGAGATTTGAGGGGCTGGGTTTTGATGGTTGGCTTAGTCACAGGCAATAGAGAGTCATGGGGTCAATTCCTTCAATTATGTCCTTCTAATTCTAATTAAATCAAAATGATGAATCAAATGGTTTAATTGTGTCGTCTGCTTTTAAAAAGGGTGATAACAGGCATGCAATCGATCATAACACATGTGCAAAAAGATTGAAGATCTTTGAATAGCCTATCACGTAAAGAGCCAGTTATGAAAACCCAGCTAAACATGTGGTTCATCTTCAGTGAGTCAACTCAACCCGTCATACAACTATATCTAATATACTGGTTTCTGGTCTTGGATATCTACCATAGCAACCCGTTAGGAATGATATGCCAAGTAAGTGTGCATTGCCTTTTGTTAGCCTTGGAAAGTTGTCAGGGGACTTTCTCCTCCAGACAACAGTTCATAATAAATAAGTGAATCATGTTAGAGTGCATTGCTCCCCAGAAATTAATCTTTGGGGAGGATGTTCCTATGGCCACTCCCATATCTAGACCTCATATTTTACTGTTGCAAAGGCTGTTCGAGAACCAGGAATAAGTAGTTTTTGAGAAGCTATTTGACAACTACTTTTGGTATTCCTATGCAGGTTTTTACGTTAGTTACGAATACCTTTTAACTTAATACTTTCAGAAGGAAGTCATGGAAGAAATGTTAATTAATTTATTCATTTTCAAAAGCTGGCTAAGTAGATCTCGATAAACTCAGTCATTAGTCTGAATATATTTCAAAATAATTTTTCATTGAGAGATAACGCTGAAGATTGTTTTACTCGTAAACTTTTTGGCATTTCTTATTCCTACATTTCTAGCCCTGCTCAAATAAAACAAGACCCTTATATGTAGCTAGTAATTCAACCAGGATTAGCCAGTCAACCTAGTTGCATCTTTAAACTGCTTGATCCCAGTTAACCCCTATTCATTATAATTAATTCATATTATTACCTTTGACTGGTGATTACCCGTCGACAAATATATCAATGACATTGCAGCATCATGACATTCATCAGGAGTTGCACAACATTTGCAGTTTGGCCCGAAAAGTAGCAGTTTTCCTCAAATATGGTTGGGAAATATAGAACTAATTTAGAAAACAGGCTTTTTGTCGAATTTCAGGCTATTGAAAAGAAAACTTGGCATTTAGAAATGTCCTGTGGATTGCTTAAGAACATAGTTCCATTTTAAACTTTATAACTATTCTCTTCCTTTGGTACACTTCTTTCGAAAATATTTTGCTTTTGCACCGACTAGCTAGTTGGTAAGGTAGTTTTATTTCCCATTTTAGTTAATAAAAAGTCATGTGGTTTAAATTTAGGTTCTTCCCATGCTAATACGAAGGATAAGATGCTACTCAGAAGAATGTTCCTTACAATTCATCAAAAAGGTCAGATTCGATTCAAATAAGCACTGTAAGGTACATCACAAGTCGCTTTTTGCAGTGGCTTCACACAGCTACGCTCAGCTTTTTCAGCTTTTACCTAATTGCGATTAAAATTTCAATATTATTCGAGAATATATTCACTCAGATATTTTTCTGGGAATTTTTTAACTCCATGCTGAAAGAAGCTATGGCTATTTTTAACAGCTTTTTGAAGCTCGAATTCTGTTAATAGCTTGGTTATACATTATGCACCTATAAAAGTCAATAACTGATGGTTAAATATACAAATTAGCCATTCAAGTTTTTTTAATTTGTAAATGATTTGTTGAAGGTTAGCTACTAATTAATAAGCAACTGCCAATCTAATTTAAGATCACTCGGATTGTTGTCTTGTCAAAGTTTCTGGAAAACTTTCTTTATTTTCTAAATAACTTGATTAAATTATAAATTGACTATAAGAAATGTCACAATTGAGAATCTACTCTTCAGTCTTTATATCTTTCCAGTCTATATAAACATTCTAGTTTTTATAGATTTTGACAGTTTTCTAATTCAAATAAAAGAACGGTTAGTCACAGCGGCCTATCAACTGCAATTTGACTTAAGTATTCATTCTACATTGACATACGGGGTCAAGTGCATTTGTCAACCTGGACATAACTTGTCATTACAAAAGGTTATCCCGTGCTTTGGAATATGTCAATAGATTTTAGAAAATGTACTAAACAAAGCAGTTTAAAGATAATTTTCTTTAGCAAGCCAGTGATGCTGGTTTTGCTTTTTATTGAAATTTGTACTCAGTGGAGAGCTTCCCGAGTAATGTTTGTGCATTTGGCTAGAATTGACTAACGAATTCAGGACCCTAGTTAAAAGTTTTCTTGGCTGGTGCTTCTAGCGTCAAATCTAACTTCCGGCCCCAGCTGCGAATCTGAAAATGTTTAGTCTGACCATCGAAATGAATTAAACTCTTGAAAATCTTCATAACTTTTTATGAAGATGAAAATTAAATGATTTGCTTCTTCATTCGGTATTCGCAATATATTTTAGGGTAGATGTTCTTGCAAATATTCTCCTTTAGTCTGAAAAAACCTCAGTTCATAAAGCATATTCAAAACGAGAAATCAAATTGACACTTTCATCTCTTTGAAACTAAATCCGAATTTTCCACAGTCAAAACAGAATTTAAAGACATTGACAAAAATGCATTCAAAAATATGAGAGATCATTTAGACTATTGTAGAATATCAGCACTGGCGATATTTCTCTAAAAAGTTCTAATTTATATTATACAAAAAAACGAACAGCATGTTACAGGTTTTAAATATTAGATCAGAGAACTTAAGACTGTTGCCACGGGACAGCCTGTAACCTCATGTTCACTTGTAGCCTAACCTTAAAGATCATTTAAAACCATAAACTAAAACCACGCCTTGGTAGCTGTATCCAGCAATATGCAAATAAAAAGCTGTTTTAGAGGCATCCTCTGCATGGGTGCTGCTCAATGTAGCTCAAAGCTTGCAGTTCGTATGCCTTCACAGGGAGTTTCTCTCTAGGATTCTCGTGCACACATTGTCTAGAAAGTTCGCGCACACTCTCTTATTTTTCCTCTTTCTTACCAAAGCGTTAAATTATTCTTAAGTTTTAAAGCTGAGTAAAGATCAAAGGGTCAAAAGTTCGGTTAAACAAAGGTCAATCCTAGTCATTAGTGTGGATTTCAGCTGGAAAAAATCAACCTAATTTGGTAGAGATTTGGGTGGTGGGGGTGTCACCCAAGAGCTGGCTCACTAAAGTCAACGGTATTTTAATTCATTTCTATAAACAAAAGAAAACGGGAACATGCTTGTAAGTAGTCCAAAACTTTATTGGTCTGCTGCCTTTGACTAGTTTTACAACAAAATCCGTGGAGAGACACTCAAAATTAGTTTAAGAAAATTCGGACATTCAAAAATATTTCAAATTGAAATGTGTTGATCAGATAGATAACAAAATTGAAATAGTCTCTTGATTTCAAAATAACTGATCACCAAACAGCTGATATTTCTGCTTCATGAAGCTAATTTAAATTGTTGATACTTTGAGTCGTCATTTGTCTCATCCAAAGTATTGTATTTTATCATATTGTTCGTTCAGGTGAATAGTCTTTTAGCGATAAAAGCTGTTACGTAGCAGTTTCTTTCTCATTTTTTCTTATTAAACAGTCGAATAAAAAAATAAGTAAAATAAGTAGCCACAGCAACGAATCATTTTTTTTCGTAAATCAAAAATTTAATGGCTCCGTCCGACCTACTACACTAATGGCGGCAATTTAGACCTGTGTTTCTGAAGATACAGACTCATTAGTCTATAAACATGGCCTATATTAATTACACAAATATCCATGAAATTTAAAACCATCGTCATTAATTTAAAATTTTCAAGTCCTGGCAAAAACTTAACAACTTATTAAGATAATTACGAGGTGAAAAAGAATTATTATTTGGATGATTTATAGACATATCGCATAAGGACCTCTGCTACCAAAGGAATCGGAGAAAGTAGATATGAGAAATCGATTGAATTGATTACCGAATATACGATGTTTTTGGCAAAATTTAAATTTAAATTTCTCTGAGATTGGACTATACGCGTGAAATTTTTCACGCTTACAGTGAATGCTATAAAAGTACAAAGAAAGACACAAGAAGCAACAGATTTGAAGGCTAAGGCATAGCCATAAATCAAATTATTTGATTTATTAAGTTATAAAAGTAAAAACATTTATATTTTTTTCAGTAAAGTGCAAATTTTGTTCTGGCATAGCAATTGGGAAGGCATAGCGTTTTGCGCCCAACTTACGTTAATTTCTGCTCGTTTTGAGTTTGACTCGGTTATTTATTTTAGTTTCTGTTCGTTTTGGGTTTCATTTATTTATCGAAGCTGATTTGTGGTAGTTTCGAGCTTGGTAGATTTTTTTTTTTGCTCATTTTTTGTTTAATGGAATTTTTTACTTTTCTTTGAAAAAATCATTTCGTGGCAAAATCTTTTTTATTAATCTCGGCTTATTTTATAATGAAATAGTTTTTTCAGGAAAAAGGAAATAATACTCTAGATCTTTTTGTTTTTTAAGAATAGATAGTTTTGCTAGTTATTCTTAAGCTGAAGAAAAATGTTCAGCAATTTTAGCAATATACACCATTTTAAAAATCTGGACATAAATAGTACTGTTTAAGTTAGTTTCATACCTCCTCTAGTTGACCTGAAATGGAAAACTTGATACCATTCGCAAAAAAATTTGTTTACTTTCTTTGATAGCTTTGATAGACTTACACTATTTTGATTTGGTTAAATTTTTAAGAGCAGAATTGGCCACGAAAGTTTGAACGTTCTGCTGCGATACTGCTGAGATGCCTTATTATCACAGTGCATTTTGATTTAATCTTGAGGCAACATTTAGTTTTTAAACATAATGGGCAAATGGGAGGGTTGGAGTAGAAGGGGGATTAGTAGCCCTCCAATCACTTTCGACTATTAAAAAGGGAATCAGCCCCTTCTATTTTCAATCGAATGAGCCCCTTTCAAAGTTCTTACGACAACTCCTTCGATACAAGTGCCCTGGTCTAAACAACAACAACAACAAAAAATATTACTAATCACTTTCGACTATTAAAAAGAGCACTAGCCGTTTGAATTTCAAAGGGGGGGGGCTAGTTGCCCTCCAATCACTTTCGACTATTAAAAAGCGCACTAGCCTGTTGAATTTCCAATCGAATAAGCTTTTTTTGAAGTTTCTACGACAAGGCCTTCTATAAAAACATTATATACCCCTGGGCATAACTGAAAACCCTTGCCCTGAGGGTTCTGGCGGAGTATCCTCCTCAAAAATATATTTTCTATCTGGAAATCAACCACGCTGAACAAGATGGCTATCTCAAAATTTTGATTGGATGTGTTTGGGTGAATGATAGACGTGGGGAAGGCTAGTTGTCCTCCAATCACATTCAACTATTAAAAAAGGCACAAGCCCTTTGAATTTCTAATCAAATGAGCCCCTTTTGAAGTTTCTATTAAAAATGGAACTAGTCTTTTGAATTTCCAATCGAATGAGCCTGTTTTGAAGTTTCTACGACAACGCCTTCTATAAAAATCTTATATGCCCCCAGGGCGTAACTTAAAACCCTTGCCCTGAGGGTTGGTGGGGAGTGTCCTCCTCAAAAACGTATTTTCTATCTGGAAATCAACTAGTCTACACTGAACAAAATGGCTATCTCAAAATTTTGATTGGATGTGTTTGGGGGAATGAAGGGCGGGGGGGGGGGGGGGACTAGTTGCCCTCCAATTGCTTTCGAATATTAAATAGGGTACTAGCCCTTTGAATTTCCAATCGAATGAGCTTGTTTTGAAGTTTCTACGACAATGCCGTTCTATAGAAACCTTATATGCCCCCAGGGCATAACTTAAAACCCTTGCCCTGAGGGTTGTGGGGGAGTGTCCTCCTCAGAAACTAATTTTCTAAGTGGAAATCAACTACGGTGAACAAAATGGCCATCTCAAAATTTTGATTGGATGTGTTTGGGGGAATGATGGGCGTGGGGGTGCTAGTTGCCCTCCAATCGCTTTTTACTATTAAAAAGGGCACTAGCCCGTTGAATTTCCAATCGAATGAGCTTTTTTGAAGTTTCTACGACAAGGCCTTCTATAAAAACACTATATACCCCTGGGCATAACTTAAAACCCTTGCCCTGAGGGCTGTGGGGGAGTCTCCTCCTCAAAATTATATTTTCTCTCTAGAAATCAACCACGCTGAACAAAATGGCTATCTCAAAATTTTGATTGGATGTGTTTGGGTGAATGTTTGATGTTGGGGGGCTAGTTTCCCTCCAATCACATTCAACTATTAAAAAGGGCACTAGCCCTTTGAATTTCCAATCAAATGAGTCCCTTTTGAAGTTTCTATGACAACGCTTTCTATAAAAACCTTATATACCTCAGGATATAACTTAAAACCCTTGCCCTGAGGGTTGTATGGGAGTTTCCTCCTCAAAAACGTATCTTCTATCAGGAAATCAACTACGCTGAACAAAATGGATATCTCAAAATTTTAATTGGATGTGTTTGGGGGAATGATGGGCGTGGGGGAGGGGGGCTAGTTGCTCTCCAATCACTTTCTACTATTAAAAATGGAACTAGTCCTTTGAATTTTCAATCGAATGAGCCGGTTTTGAGGTTTATACGACAACGCCTTCTATAAAAAACCTTATATGCCCACAGGGCATAACTTAAAACCCTTGCCCTGAGGGTTGTGGGGGAGTGTCCTTCTCAAAAATGTATTTTCTATCTGAAAATCAACTACGCTGAACAAAATGACTATCTCAAAATGTTGATCGGATGTATTTTGGGGAATGATGGGCGTAAGGGGGGAGGACTAGTTGCCCTCCAATTACTTTCGACTATTAAAAACGGTACTAGCCCTTTGAATTTCCAATCGAATGAGCCTGTTTTGAAGTTTATGCGGCAATACCTTCTATAAAAAACCTTACATTCCCCCAGGACGATTGACACGACCCTAATCCTGAGGGTTGTGGATGAGTGTTCTACACAAAAATATATTTTCTATCTTGAAATCAACTACGCTGAACAAACTGGTTACTTCAAAACTTTGATTGGACATATTTCGGGGACAAATGGGCGTGGGGGGGCTAGTTGCCCTCCAATCGCTTTTTACTATTAAAAAGGGCACTATCCCGTTGAATTTTCAATCGAATGAGCTTTTTTGAAGTTTCTACGACAAGGCCTTCTGTAAAAACATTATATACCCCTGGGCATAACTGAAAAACCTTGCCCTGAGGGTTTTGGGGGAGTGTCCTCCTCAAAAACCTATTTTCTATCTGGAAATCAACCATGCTGAACAAAATGGCTATTTCAAAATTTTGATTGGATGTGTTTGGGGGAATGATGGACGTGGGGAAGGCTAGTTGCCCTCCAATCACTTTCAACTATTAAAAAGGGCACTAGCCCTTTGAATTTCCAATCAAATGAGCCCCTTTTGAGGTTTCTATGACAACATCTTCTATAATAACCTTATATACCCCAGGATATAACTTAAAACCCTTGCCCTGAGGGTTGTATGGGAGTTTCCTTCTCAAAAACGTATTTTCTACCAGGAAATCCACTACGCTGAACAAAATGGCTATCTCAAAATTTTAATTGGATGTGTTTGGGAGAATGATGGGCGTGGGGGAGGGGCTAGTTCCCCTCCAATCACTTTCGACTATTAAGAATGGAACTAGCCCTTTGAATTTACAATCGAATGAGCCTGTTTTGAAGTTTCTACGACAACGCCTTCTATAAAAACCTTCCCCCAGGAAATCAACTACGCTGAACAAAATGGCTATCTCAAAATTTTAAATGGATGTGTTTGGGAGAATGAGGGATGTGGGGGGGGGCTAGTTGCCCTCCAATCACTTTCGACTGTTAAAAAGGGCACTATTCCGTTGAATTTCCAATCGAATGAGCTTTTTTGAAGTTTCTATGACAACGCCTTCGATAAAAACATTAAATGCCCCCTGGGCATAACTTAAAACCCTTGCCCTGAGGGTTGTGGGAGAGTGTCCTCCTCAAAAACATATTTTCTATCCTAAAATCAACTAAGCTGAACAAAATGGCTATCTAAAAATTTTGAATGGATGTATTTGGGAGAATGATGGGCGTGGGAGGACGGCTAGTTGCCCTCCAATCACTTTCGACTATTAAAAAGGGTCCTTGCTCTTTGAAAATCCAATCGAATGAGCCTGTTTTGAAGTTTTTACGACAACCCCTTCTAAAAAAACCTTATATGCCCCCAGGGCATAACTTGAAACCCTTGCCCTGAGGATTGTGAGGGAGTGTCCTCCTCAAAAACATATTTTACTATCTGGAAATCAACTACGCTGAACAAAATGTCTATCTTAAAATGTCGATTGGATGTGTTTGGGGGAATGATGGGCGGGGGGGGGTTAGTTGCCCTCCAATCACTTTCGACTATTAAAAAGGACACTAGCCACTCCAATTTCCAATCATGTGAGCCCTTTTCGAAGTTTCTGCGACGACTCCTTCGATACGAAGTGCCCGGGTATGGAGAAAGAAACGCAAAAAACAACACTTTGTGCCCACATTGTTCTTTACTTAGGCAGCGCTAGCGCACTGCCTATGAAAAGGTGGGCAGGAGAGGGGGGTTAGTTACCGTCCAATCACTTTCAACTATTAAAAAGGGCGCTAGCCCCTTGAATTTCCAATCAAATGAGCCTTTTTTGAAGTTTCAATGACAACGCCTTCTATAAAAACCTTATATGCCCCCAGGCCATAACTTAAAACCCTTGCCCCGAAGGTTGTGGGGGAGTATCTTCTTCAAAAAGATATTTTCTATCTGGATATCAACTACGCTGAACAAAACGGCTATCTCAAAATTTTGATTGGATGTTTTTTGGGGAATAATGGGTGTGGGGGGCTAGTTGCCCCCCCCCCATGCCGAAATCAACTACGCTGAACAAAATGGCTATCTCAAAATTTTTATTGGATGTTTTTGGGAGAATCATGGGCGTGGGGGGGACTAGTTGCTCTCAAATAACTTTCGACTATTAAAAACGGCACTAGCCCTTTGAATTTCCAATCGAATGAGCCTTGTTTGAAGTTAATACGACAACGCCTTACATAAGAACCTTATATGCCCCCAGGGCATAACTTAAAACCCTGGCCCCGAGGGTTTTGGGGGAGTCTCCTCCTCAAAAACATATTTTCTATGTGGAAATCAACTACGCTGAACAAAATGGCTATCTCAAAATTTTTATTTGATGTGTTTGGGGGAAAGATGGGTGTAGGGGTGGGGGGCTAGTTGCCCTCCAATCACTTTTGACTATTAAAAAGGGCACTATCCCTTTGAATTTCTAATCGAATGAGCAATTTTTTAAGTGTCCACTACAAGACCTTCTATATACAACTTACGTGCCCCCAGGACCTAGCTTAAGACAATTTCTCCGATAATTGTCGGAGTATGTCTTCGATTAAAAGATATTTTCTGTCTGGAAATCAACTACGCTGAACAAAATGGTTATCTCAAAATTTTGATTGGATGCGTTTGGGGTAATGATGGGCGTTGGGAGGGCTAGTTGCCCTCCAGTCACTTTCGACTATTAAAAAGGGCACTAGCCCTTTTTTCCAATCGAATGTGCCCTTTTTGAAGTTTCTCCGACAACTCCTTCGATACGAAGTGCCCGGATGGAGAAAAAAAACACACTGTGCCCACATCGTACTTTACTTAGGCAGCCTTTGCGCGTTGCCTATGATATGGTATTTGCGGGGTATTAGTAATATTAGTGGAAAATTGAAATCTACCACAGAAGTAGCTATAAGAATAACACATTCCAGTTCACTCAATCAAAGACAGGATCTGGTAGAATTGGATGGATATAGCTCAGTGCGGCATAAAAGAAAATGGTCATCAAGAGTTATTACTCGGAGACACGGCACGTCAATCAAAAACAATCGAAGAACTTCGGAAGCCAAGTACCTATTATTATCTTCTTCTTTTGGTAGAAGCTGAGCTTGCTTTTCAGTCAAGACTATTCAGTCCTTTTGATTTGACTCACTATATAACATGAGTTGAACTACTGGGAGTTGTTTCTAGTTTTTTATCTTGCGATGACTCGGTTTTGGTTGATTTTTGTAGTAGCTCTTTTGAGTCTAGAGTCTGAAATGTCAAGGACTATATTTCGAGTTCATTACTCTGTGTGCGGGTTAGGTCAGCTAGACTCTTGGCTGGCGGTGAGATTTTATGATGTTTGAAGTACAGTAGCAGTTTATTTTGCAGGCAGTGGGGGATCCAGGGGGCGAGGGGGTGCGCTCCCCCTTAGCCTAGTCGAAACTAGTGTAATTTACTTAAGTAACGCAAGATTGCGTTAATTAAACTTTCTCCTAACGCAAGGCTGATCCTTATCGGATCAGCCTATCTTGCATCCCCCCCTAAAAACAATCCTGGATCCACCCCTGTTTGAAGGATAAGCTGTTCAGACATCCGCGCATTAGATTCAAACAGAGCAATGGTCAATAATTTCATTCTTTGTATTGCAATATCCGCAAAGTGGGGAGGAGGCTGTTAAACCAATAGAATTTGAGAACAGATAGAAGAAAGCCTGAAAGTTTAGCCCATTTCAGCCTGAACGAATTCTGTGTTAATATTTTTAATGGTGCTTATTGGGGAAGGGAGATAAATTTGTTTTGGTACTAATCAACTGGGCTTCTGGTGATACCCATCGATATATATATATATATATCTCAAAGGGGGACTGGTCTACCAAGTGGCTGGTCAATATTTAGGAAAATTTTTAACAGTTTCATGAGTTTGATGATTGTCTATGATGCTTGAGTGGCTTGGAACATATTGTAAATATGTAATTATGCCTCTTGAACCAAGCTTATATGTAAGTATCAAACAATGGATTATTTCTACATCCATCTTATTTTGAGATGCCATATACAGGAGCTTCAAGTGGGACATAGAATCCAAATTGGCTATAACATTTTGTCTACTAGGGCTCAATGAGTTATTATTTATAACGTAATCCAACGCCATGATCATGGAATATAGCTCTGCTGGCATTGTAGAAACATTATAAAACAGTCCCTTGAGAGAGATTGAGTCTCAATCTCTCTCTATATCACTCAATTAAGAGAGGGATTGAGTCTTGAGGGATGGGAGATTAGCTTCACGTGAGACCTATTCATTCATTACAGACATGTCAACGAAAATTAGGAGATGGTCTTTGCATGTAGTGTTGCTAAGTTCAGCAGCATTATTCTGAATAAATTGAATGGGGGTAAATTCTTTTGTCCAGTTTGAAAAATTGTTATTTATTATGGGGAAATTCCAAGTCCATCGTGGGGTATGGCGAAAGGTGGGAGCAATAGACCTAGTTAGCACAGGAAATTACATTTAAATATTAGCAAATTCATGTGCCATGCCTCTGTACATTGATGGATCTCTTAGCCAGTTATGTAGGATGTGAGCTGTTGGGCTTAGTTTCTGCAAGAAATTAATTAGAAGAAACCTTTTCTTTCATTTATATTGATAAGCCACTCTCTTTAAACAAAACTTGTAAGTGTAGGTTTGTGTGAATTTTGTGATGTTTCAACTTTTCGCAGCTGGGTCCTTGCACAATCGACATATTCTATGAGCCCATGATCATTTTGGGGTCTTGTATGGGATTTAAAACGCTGGAGTAGAGTTATCGTGGTGGTTTCAACAGAATGTTCAGTTTCCTCTATACCAAAGGTTAAAGGTAAATCTGCCTAAGATTTACATTTATTTAAAACGCCGTCCAAAAGTGCAGAGAAAAGAGAAGGCAAACAGAGGCGATAGATGTCAGTAGTGTGTATGTGCACAGTTTCAAACTTACATGAAAACTTACATTGAATTGCGCAAGAAAAACCCATGGTTGTGTCATTAAACTCACGCGTGAACATTCTAAAAGTTGGCAAGGTTTTGGTTTTTGATAAGAATTGCATAATGAATGTATCGTTTGACGTGGGCATTTTTTATGAGCCAATCAGAGGTTGTTCAATATACGATAACTTGATTTGTGGTTGGGATTTGAATAAAAGAAATGGTTTTCACTACAATTCATATTAGTAAGAGAATTGAATTCAGAGAGAATAGTTTATTTGAGAGGATATTAGTGGAGAAAAAAATGTGTGGAGCATTTACATTATTGGAGATTAATGATGGAACTGACAGCAGCAGCAGCAACGATATACGAGTACCCAATGTAGCTGTGGGAATAACCGCTGGCTGTAGACTATGCCTTGAATGGGACAGTATGTATGCTAGATACATGATATCATTAAGCAGGTTTAAGCAAGAGGAGCAACTAAGTTTTGCTGGAAAAGTTAATATTCTCCATATATAAAAACTTCGGTCAGCATTGCAGAATAAAATGTATCAGTAAATACTATTATTGTAATCATGTTCAATAAAATTGTTTCTAAGTCAAAGGTATTTTTCTTTCTATAGTAGACTAGCGTATATTTTTTTAGAGTACAAAAAGAAATTCTGGTTAGTCTGAAGATGGTTGTGAGAGAGTTAGGACTCTAAAAAACGGATAGATTAGAGAAAGAGCGAATCATTGGGAATCTAGTGTTTATAGAAAAACATTTGATTCTAGATGACGATTTTCTAGAGCTGTATATTCAAAGGAAGATATTTTCTCGGGGAATGCCTGTTGATATAAGTAAAACTGATTCCCTATAATTAGACTATTGCATGAAGGTTCTACATCGCGGCCCAACTGTATTTACACAATTTACTGATATACTGATAACGACACGGCAAAATGATATTGTGGAAATGCTTTTAAACACTAGTTTAGGAATTTGGGATTTTTTTTTTAAGAGAAAGATGATGCTCAGGGATGATTTACTCCTCTTTATCTCTCAGACATATTGTGTTGTTGCTAGCTTAGTTTTATTGTGGCAGTGAGAGTATCAACACATGAAAAAATGTTCCATACATGTCCGCTATGTATGTACACACTGGGCAGCTGGTCATCATGTGAGAATTGCACAATGATTGATGAGTATGATGAAAAATGTAGATTATGCAACTCGTGTAAATTGCATAAAGGATATGCTGTACAAATTAAAGGTTGTAATTCCTGTCATGAAGAGGTGTGTGACTCTCATCCTAGAGGCCACCTATGCTCCAATTGTCATTATGATAAATGTAATCAGTGGGAGAATACATATCCGGGTATGATTGGAAAGAATCCTAACCGTGATTTTAGTTTATTGCTACGAGATTGGTATCGTCGTGGTTTTAGATTGTTCTGGGAGGAGGAGCCGGGTCATCGATTCAACTGTTGGAACAGCAAAAGCAAATGGTTTTTACGTCATCGTTGTGAAAACAATGGGTCTTATGATTATAAGCCCACTGATTTTTATTTGGCTGTGACGGAATGTGATTCAACACTTGAGGATACTGTTTATGAAATTGTTTTAAACAAGCAAATTGAAAGATTTGAATTCTGTAGAATGAATGAGAATAGTATCCTTGACTATACAAAGAGATATGGCAAGAGTGAAGTCACACTCTACTGTAGAAAATTTTACCCCGACATTGCAGTACATCAGCACCAGTACACTGTGAATATAGATAATCTACCTACACTAGTTGTTGTCGAAAAATAGCTATACCTACTAGAAGATGAAATCTAAAGAGTAGAAAAGTCGTTTTATCATGTATATAAATTTTTATTAATAAACAATTTCACAGACATTTTTTGAACATTTTATTTGTAGGGCACTAAAATCAATATTAAATACGCTTGTAAGTACATTTTCCAGTAGAAAGTCGTTCATTCGAGGTAAGTCAACGTAGATGTTGAGAAACTGCTTGTAGGTGTAGCCACGACATCTGAAAATGAAAAAGAGTAGCGCATGAAAGCCACATGTCTTAGTCGTTGAATCCTGTACTCTTCGTTGATTTTGAATAATGATTTTCCCACTGATTTCAATAAAGTTGCTGATGTATAGCGTATAGAATCTATCCGATAGGCCAAGGGGATAAAAAAACTCAATGTTATTCGATGTTTGAAAGATGTAAAGCTACTGACCAGTCTTCATAGTTGATTAACTGCTATTAACAATGTTTAAGGTATTGTTAAGTCTTTGAAATTTTTCAATAAAGTCCGAGAGTCTGCAAAAGGGATTTTACTGGGACATGTATGGATCTATACTAAATACGTTGATTATTTGGTTTGAGTTAATAGTGCTAGTTCTAGTAGAACAATGCCGTCAGGGGTGATTTCAAAATAGGTTTAAAATTGAATCAGTGATATTAGCGTGATACTCTCAGTCAAAGCATCGTAAAATGTACACTCTAAACGTACATTCCCTGTTCGTACTATGCTCATATCATGAGTCCCCGACAAGTCCAAAACAATTACCCCATGATTTTTTGAAAACATTGAATCGGTTATTCCATTTTCAAATAGTTGAGAGTCATGATCTAGGGATTGCATGGTCAACTCGTACAGAGTTTTATAGGATTTTTTGTCAAAAGATAGAGTGTGCAGTGGAATACTATTCACTTTGCACTCAAGGCTAGATAGACCGAAAAAATTAAAATCATGGGGGGATTCAGTCCAGGATCCAACAGCACTGCCACTCTTTACAAAGGCCAAATCCACTTTTGATGGGATTTCTCCATTGATAAATGATGAATCGCTATAGCCACGAGATCCAGTGGTAATATGACGTTGATTGGTGATCGTAGGGGGGACAAGAAGTTCAATGTTGTTGCCATTGCCTCATACCTTTTCCACTGCCAATGCAACCGAGCTCAGAACCTGTTTTTTTCGGACGTGGAGAATTACCGATGTGATAATGACATTTGCATCGGGTGCTTCAGGAAGTGTTTTTCTCAAAATGAAATTCAATGGGGCCATCTGTAACTTTATGTCAATCCTAACATTGGGGGGTAACCATTGGGATATATTGAATATATTATGATTTAATTTTCCATCCAGATGATACTCTTGGGTCACTGCAGTAGTCAACTCACCGTCAGTATCAACACCTGATCGATATTCATAGCCCAATGATTGTCCTCTCAACTCCTTGTATGCCTTTGGTGTCATCATCATAAATTGTATGTAGCTTGCATAGTTGGATACATTATTGCTAGTGCTCACCAAAGTACCATTAATAAATACATTAATTTGTTTGAATAGGCTGTGTAGAATACAGTTCTCGTAAGAGAGACCATCGCCTTCATTTGGAGTTGTATTATCTGACTTTTTCTTCATCGCAACATTTAAATCAATAGATGTTGATGAAAAATGAATGAAATAGTCTTCACTGGAAAATATTTGAAAGTCTATATTTTCCAAGAGGGATTGTTGGGGGTAAAATTGTTCATAGTTCCCATACTTGACACTGACATCAACATTTTCAGCATTGAATAGATTCAATGAGGAACTAATTTATGGATATGATTCCTTGTGGGGGAGATAAGTCATCTTAAGAGAAGAAATCCTTCTTTGATCTAACAATCTTTTCCTTTTTCTTCTTCTGCTTATTGGTCTTCTTTGTTTTATTCCTCAAAGTCCTTGTTGACGTCCTTCGCTTCCCGCCTGGGTGGAGACTGATGAGTGAATGACGCGCACGCATCCTTTTCAATCCCTCCCCTTTTTTTTAAGATTTTAGTTGCTCTCCAATGGCTCTTGCTTAAGATCTAATATTTTCATTAACAATCTCCTTGAAATTCTTGCCTGACCCCCAGTCCGAGAGTGTGGACGTAGCAAGATTCGATGCAGCAGGTAAAAGATATTTTTCGGGCAAGGGGTAGTGCAGAACGAAATAGCCTAGCAAACCAGCTACCAAGACCATAGCCAGACATTGTAATACGCCCCGTGTAGTAGTCCAATCCATTGCCTATTTGACGTGGACTCAAAGCACCAACATAGCAATCAATATCGGGACAGACAAATGGAATTCTCCTATTGTTCATTTTAGGTGATTGTGCTATCGACAACAATGGGTCGAAAATTACATGTAATCACTGCTAAGCCTTTTTTTATTGCTAGAGGATCGCCCAATTCACTTCTTAGTTTTATCTGATAGAGTTCCAAATACGAAGTGTTTACAGGAACATACTGAAGATGCTTTATATTATAGTGATGAACAAGTTCATGAGACGTTTTTTGTTCAAGAACACGTAGGAGGGGTACATTTGAATTACCGACTCTTGACGTTTCCACAAAGGATGCATAGAGAAATATGCAAGAGTCCGAGACAAAACCAGGTGAATAATCAGCAAAAATAACTTGAATCATCCTGTAAACGGTGCCAGCATTTTTCCCATTGATCATATTCTGTTTAAAGCCAAGAACGTCTTTCAGATTATCATTGAGAATAATTATTTCAGTGTCATCACGTGAGGTAATGTAAATCCTATCATGTTCCAATGAATAATTAAAATGGAATTTACCATTCCTACGATATGAGATTTTTCTATTGATTGTACGACACAAATCTGTCATTTAATCGTATTCAATATATTTAAATTTGGCAGGTTGATATTTGCTAAATTTAAGTGCTTCAACCCATTCCTAGTCGATATACTTCAACCCATTCATAGTCCAATCGAGTGGTATAACTTTTATATCATACACACGATCCTTTCTCAGGATGTCATAGGTATTTTTGAGAATACAGTTGACAAGAGCCACTTCATATGCACCGTCAAAGTTGATGGCGGGGGAGAGTTTTGTCCAAAAATCACTTGTCGTATTCAAGTCGTTGTAGAGAGGGTCGGAAACATTGGACATGAAAGTTACATAGAAATCATTGGGCATTGTCAATATCTTCAACACCGATCCAAGAATCAAAATCAGAGTTGTATCCTAGCCACCAAACAAGTAACTGTTTCTTACCCCTGCGAGTACGAGTCTTTAATATCTTTTCAATTCGATAGATTTCACTATTATTTTTAACTTTTTGTAGTTCATAGTCATAAAACCCGCCGAGAATCTCTTCATCTTTCGTATCACGCAGACGATAAGTTATAGGTTTAGTGTCTAGGATTTTTGCCACTTTAAAAAGTTCTGTGGACCACAAGTAATTCCCCTTTTCAAAAACATTAGTTGTTCTATTAATTCGAACAGTATCACCAACATTTCATTTATTTTTCTTCTTGAAAATCGATTCATTGGAATACTGCTTAAGAAAAGTGTCAATTGTATCCTGATCAGAATGATGAACTTCCGTTGGCGTAGAGTTGGACAATCATTGATGAGGTTGTTGATTATAAATCAACATGATTTTATCTAGATCATGAATAAAAGCCGATGTATTTTTCAATGTACAATATCTTGACATTAAAAGTCGAATAGTTCTTATCAATCGTTCAACCAATGCAGCCTTTATAAGACTGTGACTATGATAGAGCAGTGTACTATATTTCTCTAGTACTTTTGCAACATGAGGATTAAACTATTCACTACTGCGATCCGTTTGAATTTTTTTAAACGAATACTGTTCGAGAATACTTTCAATGGTCTCAGCAACTTCAACGCCTCTCTTTGATCGCAATTGAATTGCATATGCATAACGACTATAAACACTGATTGTTTTTTTGAGAGAGAGAGAGATTTATTCTAAACAAACAAACAATTTAACATAAGTTTATCGGCCACCCCAAGAATTAAAAACTTGTCCAAGGGGATGGCAAAAATACACTAACATAACAAAACAATAAAAAAAAAACGAAAAAAATAATAACCTATCTATATCACAGTCCCCAAACAGCACCACAAACCTTAACATTTTCATTAAATTTACAATCATATTCATAATCATCACCTCCAGGAGCCATAAAAATTTACCAATATCATTATTAAAAAAAACAAACAAACAAACCTAAAATTCATACTTACTAAAAAGCATCCCTTTAATTACTATCTTAAACGAAGAAATATCACCTATATTTTTTGTATTTTGATCAAGATGGTTCCAACTTCTGATCCCCCTGTGAAGCAAAGAAAACATCGATCGGGCCGAAACTACCAGTGGAATATTAATCTCTGCAGATGACCTAGTATCATAATCATGGACAGAAGATCTCAGGTTAGCCGAGCTATCAAAACACGGGAGGTTTATACCCCTCTGAATCCTAAAAATGAATAGAAGTTTATACAACTCCCTTAATCCGGAAGCTGGCAGTATCTTTACACGCTCATACACGTTGCGTACCGAATCCCGGGGTTGTAGGCCATCTAACAGCCGAACAGCGTTGTTTTGTAGAACTCGTATTGGCCGAGCAATAGAAGGAAATGTTCCAAGCCAAACGCTACTACAATACAATATATATGGATGGATAAGGGAATAATAAAGAAGGCGCATAACAAAAGGAGGAAAAAAATGCTTAAGTTTTCTCATTATACCCAGGTTACGAGACACGGTTTTACAAACATAATGTACATGGCACTTGAATGATAAAACATCATCAATATAAACCCCCAGGTACTTATAAGAACACACCCGCTTTAAAGCTCCATATTGTGTTGCAATATCCTGAAACCATGGATAAAAATCTGGTGAACGGGAAAAAATAACAAAATTAGTCTTACCCAGATTAATCTTTAATCTATTTACCCTCAACCAGGAATATAACCTTTCAATAGCATCTTTCATCGATGTCTGAAGTAATTCTTCTGTCTTCGCGGTACTACCAGCAACTGTGTCATCAGCAAATAATGACACCGTCTCATTCCTGGGATTTTTGACCATATCACTAACATTAAAACAACAACTTGGGATACAATCAGGCATATCATTAATATACAATAAAAAAAGAATCGGACCAAGAACTGACCCCTGCGGGACACCACTAGTCACTGGGCGGGCGCCTGATTGTATACAAGTCATTTCTACAAACTGGTACCGGTTACTAAGGAAACTCCGTATAAAGTCAAGAGCTTTACCTCGGATCCCATAGACCTCGCATTTTTCCAGGAGTAGGCCATGGTCAACTGTATCAAAAGTCTTCTGTAAGTCTAGAAACACTGCACCAACCTTAAATCCTTCATCTAAAGCTATGTTAATTATATATGCAAGTAGAATGTACTTGTAAGGTGTATTGTGACGTCTTTGAAGCTCATCTAGAGTCAGGAAATCTGCTTGTACTATATGCAATGGGTAAAAGGCTTTAGTTTTTCGATATTGATTGGCACGAAGTCTATGATTTCTATGTAGAGTGTATCCTGACTCGTTTTGTAGATAGTCTTGTACACTTTTAGTGTGAACACCAGTGACTTTAGAAAGAGTGGTGGGGGAACTTAAACTCCCCGCCTCACCAATATTTTAATAAACACCTTTCAGAACTTCAACCATTTTGAACGTAAACACGTTGTGTAACGTCCGCTACCCTTTTGTATACTGGATGGTGATGGTGACATGATACGTTTTCGCTTTTTCCTCGCCACCATTGTCAAGTTTTTTTTTCCACTAGGTTCGTTAGTATTTTCCAAGATTGATTTAAAATCATCTTGTTCTTCTTGATCACGTTTTATTTGTGTTGTTGTTGTTGTTGGTGTTGATGTTGATGCATGTTCATTTAATTTTTTTAGAATTTGTCTATTGATAATAATACTTTTGTGGAAGTTTAATGTATTTATAAAGTTGTATAGATGAGCGTCAAATGATAAAAGTCATTTGCGATTTGTAACCATATCATATATTAAAATAATTAGAATATATGTTTTGTCTAGAATTATAATTCCTTTTCCATTGCTCTCAACTTGAACATGAAATTGACCGCTTTCCATGATATCGGTTAGGAGTCATGTTAGTTTTTCAACATAATTTTTGGGCCTTATATTTACAAATTTAAATAAAAATTAATCCAATTCCTCCTTCTTTAATTGTATTCCAGCAGCAGCAGCAGAATCCTGAGGAGATGATTTTTTTTTGTGATCAATACCACTAGCAGCAGTGGCCTTCATACGATAAGGCTTATGTTTATCCACTCGGCGAAGTGCATCTTGAAGTAAAAGCAGTTTTTTATCATCCTCAAAATTCTCATTTTCAATGAATTTACTCAGATTGTTCTAAAAGTGTTCCACGGGTGAAAGAGCGATTGCTATTGGAGGCAATTGATAGGGCTTTGCCATTCTCTCTCTAGAGAAAACCGTTTACGAGTCTTTCAATTACTGCCAATAAAAGTGTGAAAAAGCTACCGCCCACCTGAAGAAGTCGTTTCTTTTTAAAATTCTTTCATTTCTTTTTAGAGGCCAATGTACGTACAATGAAACGATGTTGCTTTGCCTGTTGCTTAATTGCTTCTGGCAGTTGAACATTACCTTCGGTCAAATTTAAACAAAGTTCAGATATTAGATTAATGAAATGATTGTCAATACCATGTTTGAGTATGTCTTTTCTAATCGAGGGTTATGAAGTACTTAGAACTGAAAACAGGTGTTTCTTATCATGTAGTTGTTTCAGTGTCATGATACCAACTAATAGGTCTTTTTAGTGTTCACGGGGAGATATACTGTAATTTCATTGTCAAAAATATCTGTGACTACACGCAGATCCTAGGGTGTATTTTGATTAAGATCCAATAGGATGTAGCCGTAGGGTTTATTAGTTGCCTGATTGTATGCTAAGAGCAGAAATTTGGAAGCGCCTTGATAGATTTGTTTATTGAGTTTTATTAACGAGCTAGAATCACGAACAACTCTGTATATGATATAGTAGGTGCAGCTTCAATGCAAGTGTTCGCATACATTTGCTCTGATGAAAGAGATTGTGTAGAACCAGAGTAACGGAAATCTGTTCATGATGAGAGCGAACAGTGAACAGTTGTAACATTTCCTGGGACCATTGTTCCATAGATTCAGCTAGATCTTCAATAATCAGCTAAGATTTTAGCTCAATAATGCTGAAAAGATCAAGTCCATGGATGAATTGTATATGTACCAACCACATTGCGGCAATCCCTTTTATTTAATTTTAAGGCTACTGACAAATACTGCATCACTAGTAGATTTTTTTCGCCTTTTCCACGAACATTGTTTTACAATTTTTAATTACTTTAGTTAAGAGTGTTGTTTTGCCTGACATTAACGGTCCACACAGAAACAATCTGAATGGTGTTTTAAATTGATACATGTTCCCTTCAACAGTTCACCTAGACAACTAACTGTAGACTATGGCTGTCTAATGACTAAATGATTTTCCTATTACTACTAGTACTACTACTACTACTACTCCCTTCAAGAATAATAAGAAGAAGAAGAAGAAGAATAAAGAATCATATTTTCTTTTATTATATACATAAAAAAACTAACAATACTTTAAAAAAATATTACATTGAACATGAAAGCACATTAAACGTGAAAAAATACACTTTTTTTAAATTTATTTATAATAAAAAATACAACATTTACATATGCACATAGAAAAGAAAAAAACACTTAAAAAAGTAAACTTTTTTTAAATTTATTTATAATAAAAAACAAAACATTTACATAGGCACAGAGAAAACAAAACACATCAATAAATACACTTTTTTTTTATAAAAAAATACAACATTTATTACAATAAAGCACTTGAGATAATATCACTTTCATTTACAGCATTTTAAATTTTGGGATCCCCCCCTCCCCCCGGGGCGGCTGCTGCGGCAGCCGGGGGCCCGCTGTGGTGGGCCCGGAAGCGCCGGGCGCCGGGAAGCGGGGGGCCCGCTGCGTTGGGGCCGGGCCGGGGCTGGCATTATATAGTGGAAATTGATCTGCCTTGCACACACACACACACACACACACACACACACACACACATTGAAAATTGTTTGTGATATAGGAAAAAACAGATTTAAAAAAAAAATACCCAATTACCCAAAAAACCCTCCCACCCAATTTATACTTTTTAAAATGAATTTAAGTTAATTTTTTTAGACCGAGTTGTTTTCTGTACTCTGCAAATTAATCTTGGTCTGAAATTAAATAATGACCGTGTGGTAGTAACTTAACACCATCCTCAAGTACAAATACTTTGTATGATATGGCAGACATGGAGTTTTTATAAAATAAAAATTTGTATTTTTTAAATTTTAAATAGCGAATAGCCAAGAATTTATACCTTGGAACAAAAAAAAGTTACACACAGTTTATATAAACCATCAAGTAGAAATTATTTTTTACAAAGTGTGTAGGTACCCCCTTGCAAACTTGTTTGATATCCTTGCTGTGCGTTTCCACACAGTATACCTTCGGACCAGGAAACACACCACTGGATATCAGATCGCTACCCGTTTCAGATTTTCGTATTAACAATTGATTTTGGGCCTGGCGTTTCACTAGCTCTGGGTAGAGGGATTCGTCCCAAATAGTGTAGTCCATTCGTGAGCTATTGTACTCGCCATTTTCAAAATCATTCAATAGATTTTCAGTTTTAACTTTGAACAGGAGTGAATCAGTGTCCCCGTAATACACTTGAACTTGTCCCTTAATCGGCCACTGTACCTTGCATACATTATAATAAAATGACAACATGAGTTTCTTGAATATGTCAGTTATTGCACTTCCGCCTGCAATATTTTTACTTAATATATTGTTTCTTTTCTTACGGTGTAGGAGCACCAGATCAGAGTCTATGATTGTGAATAATGTGAAGTTTAGATCCGCAATGATTCGAGCACAATCTTTGGGATTGCTTAAAATGTCACATCGACTTCTGTTTCGTACGCTTTCGCATATTTTACCGAAGGCTGAGTTCAAAATGAGTTTATAGACTTCTTTTTCAACTTTCGTTTTCGCTTGTGAACGTTTACTGACAAAGGTGTCAATAAACGTTTTCATGTAAGTCTTTTGATCAAATTGGAGGGCTCTATGAATGTTTGTGACCTTAAAACCATTGGACACCATCCATTTCAATAGCACGTGATGAACAACGATATTCTGTTTCGGGTTGAGGTCAGCAATTAGTTTTTGTTTTGAAGGTACCCGGTGCATACTCCCGTCGTTTACTAAAGATAACTTGTAGGGACTCAGAGAGACCCTACCCACCGGTCTATTTATGCATGGAAAAACAAAGTCTTTTACCGAGTCATGGATTTCCATGGGTGTTTCACTGTCAATTTCAAAAAAACCATCCCTGTGCCCCATTCTCCTGAACACTAGCAATGTCGGGGATACTCAAAGTACACGGATTGTCAAGCCATTTATAATTGCCACACGGCAAAGAGTAGTGAGACATTACCGATGGGTAAAGAGAATTCATATCCAAAAAAACTGCGTCCGACTTTTCATCGGTGTGCTGTCCACTCGGATCAGTTTTCATGATACGATCCCAATGAAAAACATACCCACCCCTCATTGATCTCTCTACAAACAGATGCTGATCCACATCGGCGATCAGACCTATTTCTTCTTTGCTGATTTTAAGTATCAAGTCCATCACCAAATGAGGAGTGGAAAAATAATAACCTAAATCCAACCCAAATTCCCCATAGATTTTATCTGTATTTTTGCACACAATGTCCAGAAGAGTGAGTACTTCACTTGCCAAGTATTGTTTAAAGTAATCCCTCCCATTTTTACATCCACCCTTTGCCCAAACCCTCTTATCAAATTCGTAGTCTCCAGTGTTGTATTGACTGCACCCACTCTAAGTAAGAGAATTTTAAAAAGCTTCAATGGGCGGTAATGACACCTCATCTAATATCGAGCCAGAGTTGTAATAATCATTTGGATATATACCCTTAGACGTTAATAAATCATACATTTCATCATCGGGGAAGCACTGTTTGAGGAGGGGAAGCTATTAAAATTGTCACTTTTCTGTACCTGAATCAATTGACTTAAAGATTTGGGGAAGAAGCTGAAAGAGTCTAAAAAACGGATTTTATTCAGGCACGTGTTACCCTTGTCAGCTGTTTTCCACATGAATTCCAGCCGTAGTAGCTTCTCCGATGATTTGGGTATGATATTATAAGAAAAAGAACCATCTATCTATGCGTTATCTACAACTACACCCTTGGCAATGCTGGCCAACGCTGGTAAAATAAACTTTCAATCGTAATTGGAATTGTGTATAAAAACTGGTACGAAATATTGCTGTGTAACGTTTATATTGCATGACTGGTGTGCTACCCCTCTAAAGTTACTCCCTCCCGATGTAATTTCCTGCCACAAATGATAATGGTCAATAACCTTCCTCCTCCCTCCATTCCCTAAACACTCATAAAATTCCCCCTTGCCCACCCCACACATTTTACGATTTTTAATGGCCACTAAGTCATCTGGTGATAAGAGCATAGGAAAGTTTGTATAACGAAGGCGCGAAATTGCACCGTTCGCTGTTTTGATTAGACTGACCAATGCCGAGCGCATGCAGTCTTCAACGTCACCCAACATATCCGCTGCATCCATTACGTGCGTGGTGTTATTGGAATCTCATTGCGTGTGAGCGTAGGAGTCCCCTATGAATTCAGATATATTAACACGATTTGAATTTTACAGATCGCACACGTTTGTCGGTTTAGCTTCACAGTCCAAAGCGATCTTATTGCTCAGCAGTAGCGTGTTTTGAAAATTTTTAAAACTTAAGATTGCTCTATCTCCGCTTACCGTCTCCACCGCCTGGTATCCTTGACGTTTACAGTGTTTCATGTGATGCTTTAACTTTAAATCAGAGCGAAATCTGGAGAGACATGTTGGACAGTAATAGCACACACCACGCCGATGTTTACCCTCACTTAAAACCATACTAATATCCATAATTGCATTGAAATGACCAATTGAATTGGATTTGTGGGTGGGGTGTATAGAAGACACACCCAGTGTTCTACTGATACAATTAAAGGAGCCAACACTGGAAATAATACACCCTCCTTATCGGAATACTGACCCTCTTCAAACTCTGCTTCATACTCTAACACCGTGACACCAATTCATAATTGTGCATTAGCCCGCTCAAAATATCTATTCCTTTTAGTGTCACGGAAATTGATCATTCAAACAATTAAAATATACTTTGGGGAACTTTAAACCTACCATCCCATTAACTGTCATTTTATCCAACTTTTTCTTAGATGCATCTATTCGAAGTGGTATGTATGCGGCAATTAAAAATGCATACTTGAAGCACTGCAGCCTTGTATCGAAACAGATTCGTTGTATCCCCCTACACCCCTCTAAATCTGAATGATATTTTAAAACTATAGCCCTCTCCCCAGCCCCACCACCTTTTAAAATAAAATCCTTTTTAAACCTACATATATTAACATTTAAACTTTCAATAAATAAAACCACAGATCCACTACCCCCTCGTTATAATTTTCCCACTTACTTTGAATACTATTAGCCCAATTTAGAAAAACCTCCCCGTAATTTGATAAATGCGGGCGAATTGCCAACATCTCTGTGTGCAAGTACTTTGAATACATCTCACCCGCATTTTCATTTAAAAAAAATATTTTTATATTTTATATATTTAAAAATACAAGTATATGAATGTCAAATGGCCAAAGAATCTGTTATAATATCCCCAGATACTAGAGAGTGGAATGGGTCACTGGAATTAGTACTATAGACTAACCTTAGGTACAAGGTAGAATTGGACAGAAAAAAATCTGGAGGTCGAGGACCTGGTGTTGTTGTTGTTTTTGTATTACTACTACTACTAGCTATATCATTAAGCGGAATGGTGGGGGGTGACACAGAATTGTCAATAACACCACCACCCTCAGTCTGTCCAATAACATTGGTTGGAAATGGCATGAGGTCCCCTAAGCCTGATAGCACATATTCCAAGGTGTTTGGGGACAATTGATCGAGCCAGCCTGTATTGTCCTGTGTTGGAATTTCGTTATGAGGACCCGGTTCAGATGCACTAATAACATCTCCTAAATGGTCACGCATAAAACTATCTGCCCACTCCGGATCCTCAAGAATGTCAATATCACAGGTTAAGTCGTCTAGGCTAGCCGTTTCCCCAAAAACATCATTAAGGAAACCCCTATGCCATTCCATATTCTCTAGAACTAATGTAGGTTCATCACTGAACTCCGCTGGTGGTGAAAGAATTGGTCCAGTAAATGCTGATGTCTCATCACTCAATGGTGGTGCTATATCATTAATCTATAGAAAAAAGGTTTTATTTTCTATGTGAACTAAGCATTATTTTATGAATTATCAAGTAGACGCGGCGCATGCATCGATCGCACACACACACACACACACACACACACACACATGCGCACACACTCACACATGCGCACACACTTACAGACACACACACACACACACACACGCACACACACTCCCACACGCACACACACATCTCGGACATACACTTTTACAATGTTGAAAAATGTCGAAAAGACTAATTCATTAACCTAATGAAAAAAAGGTTTTATTTTCTATGTGAAATAACCATTATTTTATAAAGTTAAAAAAAACATGTTCATTTTTTCACCCCATCCTCAAAACTCAATTCTTCCTAGAATTATTTAAACTAAATACTTGCCTCCACCCCCCTCCCACAGAAAGTTCAGAAAGACGCAAGAGAGTGCTTTCTTTGCTAATAAAAAAAAATACATTATATTCAGCTATCTCTGAGAGGAGTAGAGAAATTTAAAACAATGGTCGGGGGTGGGGGAGATTAACATTTTAATATCTCTGACATACACTTTTACGGTGTTGAAAAATGTCGAAAAGGCTAATTCATTAACCTAGAGAAAAAAGGTTTTATTTTCTATGTGAAATAACCATTATTTTATCAAGTTAAAAAAAAACATGTTCATTCTTTCACCCCATCCTCAAAACTCAATTCCTCCTAGAATTATTTAAACTAAATAGTTGCCTCCACCCCCCTCCCACAGAAGGTTCAGAAAGACGCAAAAGGGTGCTTTCTTTGCTAATAAAAAAAATGCATTATATTCAGCTATCACTGAGGGGGGCAGAGCAGCTAACAACCCTGGTCGGGGGTTGAGAAAGGATTAACATTTAATATATCTGATATAGTCTCTTACGATGTTGAAAAATGTCGAAAAGGCTCATTCATTAACCTACAGAAAACAGGTTTTATCTTCTATGTGAAATAACCATTATTTTATAAAGTTAAAAAAAATGTTCATTTTTTCACCCCATCCTCAAAACTCAATTCCTCCTAGAAATATTTAAACTAAATACTTGCCTCCACCCCCCTCCCACAGAAAGTTCAGAAAGACGCAAAAGAGTGCTTTCTTTGCTAAAAAAAATGCATTATATTCAGCTATCTCTGGGGGGAGCAGAGAAATTTAAAACAATGGTCGGGGGGTGGAGAGGAGATTAACATTTAATATATCTGACATACACTTTTACGGTGTTGAAAAATGTCGAAAAGGCTAATTCATTAACCTATAGAAAAAAGGTTTTATTTTCTATGTGAAATAACCATTATTTGATCAAGTAAAAAAAAAAACATGTTCATTTTTTCACCGCATTCTCAAAACTCAATTCCTCCTAGGAATATTTAAACGAAATAGTTGCCTCCACCCCCCTCCCAAAGAAGGTTCAGAAAAACGCAAAAGGGTGCTGTCTTTGCTAATAAAAAAAATGCATTATATTCAGCTATCACTGAGGGGGGGCAGAGCAATATAAAACAAAGGTCGGGGGTGGAGGGAGGATAAACATTTTAATATCTCTGATATACACTTTTACGATGTTGAAAAATGTCGAAAAGGCTAATTCATTAACCTATAGAAAAAAGGTTTTATCTTCTATGTGAAATAACCATTGTTTTATAAAGTTAAATAAAAAACATGTTTATTTTTTCACCCCATCCTCAAAACTCAATTCCTCCTAGAAATATTTAAACTAAATACTTGCCTCCACCCCTCTCCCACAGAAAGTTCAGAAAGACGCAAAAGAGTGCTTTCTTTGCTAAAAAAAATTCATTATATTCAGCTATCTCTGAGGGGGGCAGATAAATTTAAAACAATGG
The DNA here is from genome assembly GCF_049724085.1 of Artemia sp. Qi Xiang Cuo. Lineage (NCBI taxonomy): Eukaryota > Metazoa > Arthropoda > Branchiopoda > Anostraca > Artemiidae > Artemia > Artemia sp. Qi Xiang Cuo. The sequence continues at coordinate 32,126,561 of NC_142802.1, read as the reverse complement.
TCGGTGGTGGAGGGGAGATTAACATTTAATATATCGGACATACTCTCTTACGATGTTCAAAAATGGCGAAAAGTCTAATTCATTAACCTATAGAAAAATGGTTTTATTTTCTATGTGAAATAACCATTATTTTATAGAGTTAAAAAAAACAGGATCATTTTCATCCCATCCTCAAAACTCAACTTTTCCTAGAATTATTTAAACTAAATACTTGCCTCCACCCCCCTCCCACAGAAAGTTCAGAAAGACGCAAAAGAGTGCTTTCTTTGCCAAAAAAAAATGCATTATATTCAGCTATCTCTGAGGGGGGCAGAGAAATTTAAAACACTGGTCGGGGGTGGAGGGGAGATTAACATTTTAATATCTCTGACATACACTTTTACGGTGTTGAAAAATGGCGAAAAGAAAATACTTAAAAAAACAAACAAAAAAAAGTTGGATAGAAATAGGTAGAAGCTAGAGGTGAAAATACTCACAATTCCAGATTCAGAGTGCTGTTGAGTGCCGTCCGTTTCTTGCATAGATGTGGTGGCAATGTCACTGGCTTGTACAGGTGAGCCAGTGGGGCTCCCCATCATGTGAGCAACTATCCATTCTCTTTTCAGCTTTCTACCTGGCTGCATAGGAGTTGGCACTGGTGAGTTTTGAGCAGGCAGCGTCGGTCTGGAATGGATGTGAGTGGCCCCCAATGGACCACCTATCTCCACTTGTTGTATTGGAGCGACGCCGTTAGTCTTAGCTCTCTTTTCTGGGGGAGAGTAATTGTATGAATCCTCTTTCTTAAAAAAGAAGGCGAAATTTAGCATGGAAAAAAACAATTCCCTATTTACAGAAGAAAAAATTAGTCTGCACAAAGAACCCCCTCTAACCACACGGAATCAATGAACAGAGTCTCCCTCAAACCCCGTAAAGCTCTTTTAAAAGATACAATAATTACTTATTTAACACACAAATTTCGTTTTTAACGGATACCAAGTAAAGAAAAACCGTGTTAGAATTGATTCATTGCCCTCTTCCCTGTCATTTTTTTTTATAAAAGCCTCTTAATCATCTGTGAAATCCATTTGCTTTCATCAAATACAATTGAAAAATATCTGTCTAATTTGGTCAGAAAACAAACTCTTTTGTCAATGAGTCTTGAATCGCACATATTCATCTTTTTTTTTTCTTAATCCCGATAAGACACATGCCAAATGTTGTCTTGAAATCATCCCCTCTTTGGTAACATGTTAAACACATATGGTTTTATTTAGAGCGGAAGAAGACAGTACATTTTAAACACACGATTGGAAAAGGATATTTTGAATGAAAAAGAACTAAAGCTACAGAATTATGCTCCTAACAGAGCAATGGAAAAGGGAGTTTTTTGTTTTACATAATATAAAAAAGATTGAGTTGCCATTTTTATCGATTATACTCATTATATTTTAAGGTTTTGTTTGGTTGGTGGGGTGGGGGGCTAAGTCCCCCTGATATTTGAATGTACTAGTAGAACAATTTTTTTTTTGGAAATAAATAATTCAAGTTTACTCACATTGAAAATTGACGAATCCATTGTTTTCACAGTTAATAATATGTAGTGTACTATAATCGATGTGTTAAAACATAATGAAAATTGAATTGTAGTGTATGAACATTTTATATAGTTTTTCAAGGACAAATAAAAAAACGGATGTTGAGTTACATAATTTCGTGCGTGCACCCAAAACATGTCTGACTACTTTATATCATACCAGTTTTTTTGTTTTTTTTTTAAGAATATACACGTGAATTCATGACGTACATTCATTGTGCAATCGTCAACAAAAACAGAATAAAACCTGCTTTAAATTATGTTATTACGACCAAACTCTAAAAACATGCTTGACTACATTATGCATTGCCAAGTTTAAAAAACCTCGACTTTAGTTTCATAACACCCATTATAGTGTGCCAACTTTTAAAGTATTCACGCGTGAGTTTAATGACACAACCATGGGTTTTTCTTGCACAATTCAATGTAAGTTTTCATGTAAGTTTGAAACTATGCACATACACACTACTGATGTCGAACAGTTGAATTGCTCACAGGGTGAAACGCCCATGCGCCACAATAATCGTCGGCAATACATTTATTGCGTACAAGAACATTCAGCCAACGAAGGAAAACGAAGATGTAGCTTTACATAACCCAACTTTGAAAAAAAACTTAATTAAACAGGTGGCCGGAAAAGCACTGGGTAACCAATATTCAGCCCTACATAAAGCACAAGGCACAAATTGCGCTTGTAGCCTTGCCGATTTATTACACGGAGGACGATCAGAAACCAAAAGAAGCTATTTTTGAAAGATTTGAGCTATCTCTGAAACACTTCCGTGAAAAGTTCAGAAACGAAAGGAAAAGAAATTGAGAGTCTTCGTCAATTTCAAAACGTCAAAGAAAAGTTGGGGACATTTCGTAAAAAGTTTTAATGCTACAAATTTTGGAAAACACCACAGGTGATTTAAGAATTAATCCAAAAGAAAAAAAGCTTAAAAATGAGAATTTTAGCAGACCATTACGTTGAAACTAGAAAAGATACATCAAATGCAACGAGATCCAAACTAGAAGATAATAGCTGGAATGAATGCCCTTGCACAGAAAAAAGAAAGAGATTTTGTCTGACTATACAAAATACACATAGTTTAATTGTTAATATTTTAGCTCCTGTGGCTATTACCCCCTTAACTGCCCAGATAGATAGTTCAAGAGGTCTAATCAAAAGGAGGGACACTTCTAAGTCACAATTTTTAATTGGAATGATAGTGGCCATTATGTCGTGGGTTGCCCAAATCCATAAAAGCGTAATGAAAACAACTGTAAATCAAGGGACAGAGGTCGGATAAGGAAAAAGCAACCCCTCAGGAATTAATTACTGTTCTAATGATTGATCAAAGGATAAGAACAGGAAACAACGGCTAAAATGGCCCTTCGGGTTAGAGGCCCGAATAATGGAAAAAGTACGCTTTTGTGGAATCACCCCAGATTACCCGACAACAAAATGGAAAGCTGGCCGAAATGACATTTGGCTTATGTAGTAGTCAAACTTACGTACGGAGTAGCCTGATCAAATGAAAAGACATTAATTACTTAGTTACAGTTGCAGCGCTATGCTATTGCGGACAAAACCATAAATGTCCGACGACAAAAGTCACAATAGAAATTGCTAATAAAGACAGAATGATCCAAAATGAAAAAGTAAAAGTACGTCTTATACCTACTCTACCAAAACACATTCTGGTAGGTTCAGACTTCGATAATATAGTAAGCTTCGGGAACAAAATGGTAAACGCCGTGACCTGTACCAAAATCAATACGCCGAGGGATGCTAAAAACACTCACTTCAAGGAATCAACTTTTTAAGTTCAATTTTCAATCAGGGACAATCTATTTATACTAAACATAAAATTAAGACAATTTAAACAATTGAAATGTTCTGCAAAGAAAGAGCATAACGAAAAACCACAGGCACAATCCCTGAATATCACTATACTGCAAAAACAGCAAAAAGTAGAAAGTAAGGGAATATCAGGCTAGTCGGGATAACCCAGAAAAATTTGCTAACCCCAAAAAGGTTTATGCTAGTTATTATTTATTTGGCTACCAAATATCCAGAAATTATTCCAGTGGGTAAGGTAAAATCACCCAAGATCGTAATGGTACCCAAAAAAAACACTAACAGATAGTGGTACGAATTTTATATAAGCATATATGATATTTTAAGCATAAAACAAGTATTAATAACTCCATTTCTGCCACTACTACCCCTAACTAATCACTGTAGCACCCTCCATTCCTCCCTCAGATACATTGAATAACATATAGATTTGACGGGACGTCGGTTAGCATGCTATGCTGATTCGAAAAAGACGAGGTAAACCATTGGGAAAAGTTTCCCCATATGTTCTTTCCGCTCATACGGAAACCCCACATCCAGCCAGAGGGTGTTCCTCCTTTGAAATGCTTTATGAGATGAACCCTAGAGGGGTTCTGGGTGTTTTGTAAGAATCCTGGAAAGATGAAGGTGTCAAAAGCTTGCCAGGCAGACTCAGTGAGAGTATGAAGAAAAATCGAAAACAGGGTATGACAGATTAGCCCGCATGCGAGAGTTTATAGAAAGAGACGAGGTCCTCATACTCCTGTCGGAAGGCAATAATAAACCGGATGTAAGGTGTGAAGAATCGTATAAAATAAAGAAAAGAGTGGGTGATGCGAATTACTTGATATAATTAGACATAGCTAGGAAGAAAGTAGAAATTTGTCATGTAAATTTGCTTAGGAAGGTCCACCGATAAAATACAGAACGGAGCACCAATAAGGCTCTAACCCGCTGTCTCATGATGTCTACTCCAGAAAGCGACAAGGAGAGGGCACTTCAAGAACAATAGATCCAGTCGAAACATGAGTTTGCCAAACTGCTAGAGTTTGCCAAAAAACTAATCTGTCCCAACACCAAAATATCAATTGGCTAAATTACTCACAAAATTTACTGATGTACTGACAAATTGAATCGGAAAGACAGATGAACTAGAACATGGTGAAAGAAAACAGGTCCATAAAACTATACTCTTATCAAATTTCGGGAGCAACACGACAAGGATTTTGTAGTATTTTTTATTTATGTTCCACTTGATTTCAAGTCCTTTAGAACATCTTATTCAGTTTTTTTTTATTATATCTTTAATTCTTGCCTTCATAATTTTTCATGAAATTGAATCCCAGAAAGAAAATGTGTTATAAGGCTTTGAGTTTCACATTACGCAATACAAACCCAAGTAACTAAGATATTTTGTCAAAGTTATAATGATGGAATTGTAAATTTTCAAGGACATTAAAACTTTTCAAGAACATAGCCAGGACTTGCAAAAGGTCCTATTTACGTAATGGCAGTCAAACCATCAATTTTGAGGGAAAGATGCAGTACAAGTTTTATGATCAAAATATATACCACCAGAAAAAAATAATTTGTCATCATGGCCAAAACATCTTTTGATCTTAATTGAGCTTTAAAGACGCACTTTTTCAGGAAATAGGCTGGAGGGAGTTACTTGACTACAATCGACGAATGCTACTATTCATCTCGAAAATTAGGGGAAGTACCTTTTATTAAACTATTGGTGTTGTCTTTAGTCATGTTCTTCGAAAAGTCTTCAGCTGAAGACCAAAATATTCAGCTTGGGCCAGGAATGGAATCGTTGCTATGCTTTGTAGCCTACAGCTGGGGAGCATGTTTTGCAAGCCGCTTTATTTGATTCAAACGCTATATGTCTTACAAATAGTGTACATCTTATCAGAGTTAATCAGATTCAAAGAATGAGAGTTGGCTGAGTAAAGAGTGGTGTATCTAATATTTTTTCCTGGCTACTTTATGTAGAAGGTTTGGTCAGAGGAACATGGGAGTGAGCCGATATGATCTGAAATTTGAAGTTAGGGTGTCCTGTTTAATGGCCAAAAGGAGTTGGAGTGTAAATAACCCCATCCCATTCTCCTCTTCTCTCCCCATCCCCCCTAACCTTCCATAGTATTGGATTGCACATTGTAAATAGATAATTCATTTAAATAGATCAAAAAACGCCCCAAGGAAGACATAACCGATGCATGCCGAAGGATAAGGTTTCCAAATTGTACAATTAACTAATTCTTAACGTAAACACTAAAGAAGAAAAGGTGGGAGTATCGCACTTGGTTAAAAATAAAATCTTGAAAATAATTTGAACATGCACAATTGAATGTATAAATTAACCCCTTGCCCCTTCAATTACCAACGCCTCATTTGCAGCCAGCCACCCCCGTACACCACATGGTCTATAGTAGTATAAGGGGTAAAGATCCGAGGGGAACGTCACATAAAGCGACCAGAGACGATATATTCGTACTAAAATCTATATGCAACGCAAAAAGCAACCAGAACAGGTTATATTGGGACCAAAATCTGTATACAATACTAAACTAAACCGTATAAAGCAATCAGAGCACGATAGAGTTATTGTTCCAAATTTTGAACGAGTATTTGTATGCCAGGGCAGTGACCCAAATTATGATGTTCGTCCAGTATCGCATAAAATTAAACTAAGCACATGTATATTTGGATAAAAGCAGATGACAATAATAAGAATATTTTTAATTTGGATAGAATGAAACAGGTAAAGGGTTAAAATAGCTTACTAACTAAATGTAAGTCTGAGGGAATGTTGACTCCCACGTCACATCATATAAATATCAGAATAGGATTAGCATATATTCATCCTTCACAAGTCGATTATTTCGATTGACCTAGCTTCACTTCTTGGCTGTCATCTGTATGATACACAAGTACCAAGTAAGGATTGGAGCGAATATAAAATATTGTTTAGCATTGGAGTATGCTGAAAGTTGAAATTAATAAGGTCGTAGGCGCCGAGAAAAAAAAATTAATATAGAAATACAGAACAGCCCTTAGATATCCTTAGAAATCACGTAGTGAGGTGGTTATGGATTTGATGACACCCATGGAGGTAGGCTATACTGTTGGAGCTAATAAAAATTCTTCTTACGAAATACAAAATACGTTTGGCGCTCTGTATTACTGAGTTTGGTGAAAAGAAATCAGTAGTGAGGGGGCTATGGATTTGACAACGCCCATAGTGGGTATACTATTGGAGCTACTACAAATTGCATTAAGTTGAAACTAATAAAGTCTTATACATAATAGGGGATGATATGGCAGTCATTAGTCATCCATGTCCCAACCTGCAAGGGCTTCAATACCCCACCCCACCCCCAACTTTTTGGCCCTCCCGCCCCCCTCCATGATTATATTATTTTGAGTTTAGTTTTTAGGAACTTTTTTTAACTTTTTTAACATAAATTTTTTTCAACTTTTTTTATATGTCTTAAAATAACGTGAAATATACTTAAAATAAAAAAAAATCACATTTAATATTTTCGAAATACAAAATGAAAATAATATAGATATGTTAGTCGTTACTTCTTACATTAGAAAAATAATGTTTGTAGTAGAACTTTTTTTGAACTGAATTTTTTCGGACTTAGAAAATGTTTTCAAAAGATCAGATATATCTTAACCTTAAGTAGTATTCTTATTAGTCAAAAATCAAAATCAAGTTTCTTAAATGATCAAATATTTTTAATAAATCAGATGTATCCTAACTGTATGTATTCATGCTAATCAAAAACAAAACCTAAGTTTCATAAATGATCAAATATTTTTAATTAATCAGATGTATCTTAACCGGGTGTATTCAAATTAATCAAAAATAAAACCCAAGTTTCTTAAATTAGCAAAATTTTTTAATACATCAGATGTATATTAACAGAGTGTATTCTTATCAGTCCAAAATAAAACTCAAGTTTCTTAAATGACCAACTATTTTTACATGACCAGCTATTCTTAAATGACCAACTACTTTTTAATGATCAGATATTCTTTAATAGATCAGATGTATCGTAACCGAGTGTTACTTGAATATTACTCGAAAATAAAACTCAAGTTCCTGAAATAATCAAATACTTTTAATAAATCAGATGTATCTTAACCGTGTGTATTCTAATTAATCAAAAATAAAACCCAAGCTTCTTAAATAAGCAAATATTTTAATAGATCAGATGTATCTTACAGTCTGTACTCTTATTAATCAAAAATAAAACCGAACTCTCTTAAATGAGTAGTTAATATAATTGATTAAAGTTATTTCAACATTTAATAAACTTGAGTTTTATTTCTGATTAATAAGAATAAATTTGGTTAAGATACATCTGAATTATTCAATATATTTGATCATTTAAGAAAGTTGAGTTATATTTTTGATTAATAAGAGTACAGACTGTTAAGATACATTTGATTTATTAAAAATAGTTGGTCATTTAAGAGACTTGAGTTTTATTTTGGACTGATAAAATACACTCTGTTAATATATATCTGATGTATTAAAAAATATTTGCTCATTTAAGAAACTTGGGTTTTATTTTTGATTAATTTGAATGCACCCGGTTAAGATACATCCGATTTATTAAAAATATTTGATCATTTATGAAACTTATGTTTTGTTTTTGATTAGCATGAATACAAACGGTTAGAATACATCTGACTTATTAAAAATATTTGATCATTTAAGGAGTTTTATTTTTGACTGATAAGAATATATCTTAAGGTTAAGATGTATCTTATCTATTAAAACTTTGATCATTTAAGAAACTTGGGTTTTATTTTTGACTAGTAAGAATATACTCGGTTAAGATATATCTGATCAATTAAAAATATTTGATCATTTAAGAAACTTGATTTTTCTTTTTGATTGATAAGAATACACACGGTTAAGGTCCATCTGATTTATTAAAAAATATTTGATCATTTAAGACACTTGAGTTTTATTTTTGACTAATAAGTTTTTTTACTGATAAGAATCAAAAAACTTATTTTAAATAATGAAATAATAAAATCCATGTTTCTTAAATGATCAAATATTTTTCAATAGATCAGATGTATCTAAACCAAGTATATTCTTATCAGTCAAAAATAAAACTCAAGTTTCTTAATTGATCAAATATTTTTTTAATATATCAGATGTATCTTAACCGTGTGTATTCTTATTAACCAAAAATAGAACCCGTTTTTTAAATGATCAAATATTATATGATCAGATATGTCTTTTATTATTCAAAAAATAAAACTCAAGTTTTTTAAATGATCTATTTTTTTAATAAATCACATGTATTTTGACCGTGATTCTTATTAACCAAAAAATAAACCAAAGTTTCTTAAATGATTAAATATTTTTTAATGATCAGATATATCTTAACCAAATGTATTTTTATTAGTTAAAAAATAAAACTCAAGTTTCTTAAATGATAAAATATTTTTTTAATAAATCAGATGTATCTTAACCCTGTGTATTCATATCAATGAAAAATAAGACCCAAGTTTGTTAAATCATCAAATGTTTTTAATAGATTAGATGTATTTTAACCGAATGTATTCTTATGCGTCTAAAATAAAACTCAAGTTCTATAAATGATCAAATATTTTTAATAAATTAGATTTATCTCAACCGTGTATATTCTTATTAATCAAAAATAAAACCCAGGTTTCTTAAATTTTCAAATATTTTTTTTAATAGATCAGATATATCTTGAGCATGTGTATTCCTATTAATCAAAATAAAATGTGAGTTTCTTAAATGATCAAATATTTTTTTTAATAGATCTAATGCATCTTAACCGAGTGTATTCTTATTAATCAAAAGTAAAACTCAAATTTCTTAAATTATCAAATATTTTTTAATAGATCAGATTTATCTTAATAATGTGTATTCCTAAGAAAAACTCAAGTTTCTTAAATGATCCAATATTTTAAATAAATCAGATGGATCTTGACCCTGTGTATTTTATTAGTGAAAAATAAGACCCAAGTTTGCTAAATGATCAAAATTTTTCTTTAATACATCAGATGTATCTTAACCGAATGTATTCTTATTCGTCGAAATAAAACTCAAGTTTTATAAATCATCAAATATTTTTAATAAATTAGATTTATCTTAACAGTTTGTATTCTTATTAATCAAAAATAAAACCCAAGTTTCTTAAATGATCAAATATTTTTAATAGATCGGATATATCTTAACCGAGTGTGCTCTTATTAATCAGAAATAAAACTCAAATTTCTTAAATAATTGAAAATTTTTTAATAGATCATATGTATTTTAAGCATGTGTATTCATATTAGTCAAAAATAAAACCCGAGTTTCTTAAAGGATCAAATATTTTTTTTAAATAGATCAAATGTATCTTACCAGAGTGTATTCTTATTAGTTAGAAATAAAACTAAAATTTCTTAAATGATCAAATATTTTTGATAAATAAGACCAATCTTAACCGTGTGTATTCTTACTCATTAAAAATAAAACCGAGTTTCTTAAATGATCAAATATTTTTTTTAATAGGTCAGATGTATCTTAACCGTACGCACTCATATTAGTCAAAAATAAAAAGCCAGTTTCTTAGGTGATCAAATATTTTTAATAAATCAGATATATCTTATTCATGGATATTCATATTAATCAAAAATAAAACCCAAGTTTCTTAAATGATCAAATATTTTTTAATAGATCAGATTTATATCAACCGAATACATTCTTATTAGTCAAAAATAAAACTCAAGTTTCTTAAATGATAAATTATTTTTAATAAATCAAATATATCTTAAACGTCAATCAGCCAACCTGCCGCACCCTGGCTACCTACAGCAAACTTTTTTCTTCTTATATAAATGGCGATACGTTTCAAATGCTGTCATCTTTTCAGCTTTACTTTTAGACGGCAGCGCAGCCACTCGGACATAGGCATAGTGAGAGAGACAAGTAAAAAGTTAGGTTTGCTTAAGTCCACTTAGCATGGCGCGCCATGCTAAGTGAACCTAAATTAACCTAACTTTTTGCTTGTCACTCCTATTCTGCTAATCCTATTCTGACATAAGATTAGCTAATATGGTAATCCTCTTCTGACATTTATATTTTGTGACGCGGGAGTCAACATTCCCTCAGACTTACCTTTAGCTGGTAAGCTGTTTTAACCCTTTACCTGTTTCATTCAATCCAAATAAGAAATATTCTTATTATTATCATCTGATTTTATCCGAAAATGCATGTGCTTAGTTAAGACCATTTAATATTATGTGATACTGGACGAACATCATAATTTGGGTCATTGCTCTGACCTACAAATACTGGTGTAAAATTTGGAACAAAAACTGAATCGTGTTCTGATTGCTTTATACGATCTTGTTCAGTATTGCATATAGCTTTTGGTCCGAATATAACCTGTTCTTGTCGCTTTATGCGATGCTCCCCTTTATTGCATATAGCTTTTGGTGTAAATATATCGTTTACTGTTCACTTTATGCGATTCTTCCCTCGGATCTTTACCCCTTATACTAATGTCTATGCAGCACAATAGGCAGGGGCTTATGAAAATACAAATCATCCACTGTTTGACGAAGTTTGTTTTGGGAGGGGAGAGGGAAATTGATATGGTGCGCGTCTTTTGAACTTAAATCATACAAGAATTGCCGACATGAGGGGAGTGCGGCCACCGTCCTTGGGCTTCCCACCATAGGTGGAGCAAGAGAAAATTTAAGTATAAGAGAATCTGTCCTCTGATCACTTGAAACTTTGGCTACGAGACTTCAGACTTACAAGGTTTCAGGCAGCAATGCGGCTAGAAGGGCCTAAATTCATTGACAAATGTTTGCACCTTTATGGGCTTGAAACCTATGGAACATACATCAAACATCCCAGAAAAAAAAAGAAGATGCCTTGACGTCGAATATTCAGGTCAGCCCAGATCAAAAGGATTCACCGGCCCTAAAATATTTTTGTTCAGCCAATGCCAAAAACAGATACTGGACATGAAATCGATTTGAATCAGCCCAGACTGAAAGTATTAACCGGAAGTGAAAATTTTTCGATCAGCCGAGATCAAAAGAAGCTACTGCAGTTGGAATGTATCGGACACCAGAATATATTTGAATGGACCATGCCAAAATAACTTACCGAAGTTGGAATATTTTTATTATTCACGGGTAAAAGGGCGTATATTACATGGAATATTTTCTATCATTCAACATAAAGAGAACTTACCGGACTTAAAGCATTTTCTATCAGTCTAGACCAAAAGCAGTTGTGTGAATTGAAGTATTTTGATTATTCCAGACCAAAAGACGCTACTTGGCCTGGAATATTTTCTATCAGTAGGAGCTGCCGGGCCTTTTAAAAGTTTGATAATTTCTTGACAAAAACAGTTACCGGACGTGAGAATAAATCAGCAAATATTTTGGCTGAGACCTCCCCTCAGCCGTCCTTGGGGCATGAAGAAGAATAAGAAATATAGTTACAGATTTATTCAATAATAATACACACCTTAAAAATCAAAAAGTTAAATAGAAGAGACTCTATCTTCATCAACTTTGATAAGACAATAAATAAGACAATTGAATGAAAAACTTGACGTTGGACTGAAGAGCTTTAAACTGTGAATTTTGTGTAAGCCTCTTTTGAATGATGATCTTTATCCAGGCATGGTATTATCATAAATTCATTAGAATGTGAAACATGACCTTGCTAAAAATACGAAATCTCGGAAATAATTATTAGTATTGCAAACAGGATTGAGATAAGCTTCCCCAATATCTTTATTAAAGAGGACGTTATTTGTGGAAATTAACTAAAAAAAAATAGTTTTTTAACTGAAAGTAACGAGCGACATTAAAACTTAAAACGAACAAAAATTATTCGTATATGAAAGGGGCTGTCCCCTCCTCAACCCCCCGCTCTTTACGGTAAAGTTTGACTTTTTCTCACAACTCTACTTTTTAAAACAATAAAAAAAAATTTACTAATAACTAATAATAACCTTATAATAACCTATGTTTGATTTTTGTTCCATTTATATATTTAGGATCAGCATTATAAGCCCATTCCTTTGATATATTTATTGACATCAAAATTCTGTTTTTTAAAGTCTCGATTACAATTGAGCCATATCGCTTGTTTTTTAATATTTTTTTTATTACGCATATGTTATTACATATATGAGGGAGCTCGCCCCATGGTCAATACCGCGCTTTTTACGCTAAAGTTCGAGTTTTGTTCGAATTACAAATCCTTAAATCACACAGGTTTGGTAATTAGAACAAATCATTTTTTTTAAATTACTAAAAAAACTGTAGCGTAAAAGAGAGAGGTATTGAAGAGAGGGCGAACTACCTCATATACGTTATCATTAGTCTTTGTTTGGAGTTTAAATGCTGCTCCTTACTTTTAGTTGAAAAGTTTTTTTTTATTTAATTTCTGATCGTTTTTTAAATAATGCTGGGAAATCCGGCACCCCTTCATAGAAAAGTCCCTTCCCCCCATAAAAACATCCTCCATGGAAAGATCTTCCTACGTAAACCCTCCTCCAACACCCCCCCCCCCCAGAAAAAATCTCTCCTGAAAACGTCGGTAAATTTCCCAATAGCCAATACTAAATGTAAACAATGGGCAAAGTTCACAGCTTTCAGCCCTTCCCCAAGGAACTATGGGGGATTAAGTCATCCTCAAAGACATATTTATTAGGTTTTCAACTATGTTGAACAAAATGGATATCTCAAAATTTTGATCGGGTGACTTCGGGAAAAAACTGAGCGTGGAAGGGGGCTTTGTTGCCCTTCAATTTTTTTGGTCATTTAAAAAGGGCACTATAACTTTTAATTTCAGTTTTAATCAGCCATCTCGCGATATTCTAGGACCACTACATCGATATGATCACCCCTCAGAAAAAAAAACAAAAAAAAAAAAACAATCATCCGTGATCTTTCTTCTGGCCAAAAATACAAAATTCCACATTTTTGCCGATAGGAGCTTAACACTTTTACAGTAGGGTTTTCGGATACGCTGAATCTGATAGTGTGACTTTCACTAAGATTCTATTACTTTTACGGTGTGTTCTCCCTTTTTTGAAAATAACGCGATTTTTTTCAGGCTCGTAACTTTGATGGGTAAGACTAAACTTGATGAAATTTATATATTTGAAATCAGCATTCAAATCCGTTTTTATATATCTACTGGTATCGAATTTCCGTTTTTTAGAGTTTCAGTTACTATTGAGCCAGGCTGCTCCTTATTTACAGTTTGTTGCCACGAACTGTTTGATGATTCTTGAACCAACTGCCTCCCTTAAAACTTGAAAGAGACCTTTAGTTGGGGGCAATAAATGAAGTCTTATCAAACAAAACTAATTTCTTTGGGTTACCATAGACGTTTTGGGCCAAGGCAGAGTCAAAACTCAAGGTCTTTGGAGAAAGACCTTTGGTCTTTGGGCTACTGAAATTACCTGTAGTCAAAAGAATAAAAAATTTAAAAAACATCCATTGTCCCCTGTGTCCCATCGAAGGCCAATAAGAAATACTTCACTGTGTTGCCTTATATTATTAAACTGGGAAGAAATAAAAAAAATATAACTTTAATGCCACCTTCGAAAATTTAAACAGAATACAGAGTTATTTTCAAATACGACAAGAATAAATCCAGCCCCTTTCTGCGTATTGGTGTTTAAGCGGCATTCAGATGCGTGTCTTGATAGATTTGTATGTCTAGACACGTGACTGTCCTGATATGAATATCCAGGCAATTCCTGTTCAAACATAAAATTTGGGGATGGCTGCAACAAGCTGCAGATTAGCATCCAGTTTTAGAGCAAGATGTCTTGGATATCAAATCCTACCAAACGGGAAGCCTCTTTTGTATCTATAATTAAGATTGACGTTACCATGTATGTCTGACTGAGCTTCCATGCTTAATCAAGTGCATGGTCAGACATGCATGTCTAGGCATGGAAGTCTTGCTGACCTTGCATGTGAAACCCACTTTATAAAATCCCCTGTTATAGTGGTTTTCATCGCTTACCCGCCAATAATTAGGCTAGATGCTATCAGAACCTGGGATCTATTTGAAGTAATTAATCCCGATCAAACCAATCAGATATTTTTCAAATTCTAACCTTTGTCTTCCATACTAAAGTCTCCCACCTGTTGGCTCAGTAGCTTCGTTGCCTCGCACCCTCATCCCAAAACTATCCCTCAAAACTGTATGTGCATATCCTTGTGTTTGGACATCCTTAAGATTGCTCTGTGATTGGAGGCATAAAGAGGGTCCTTAAATACTCCAGCCCCCGTTTCTTAACTCTCACAATACTACTTTATGCATTTATGCAATAATTGCACTGTTACTTTGCTGGAGATAAGCGCAAGAATTTAAGTCACGTCTTATAACGGAACAGTCGTATATAATAACTTCACACAAAAATAATTTTTATTTTTAAGATATTTCAGATGTATTATTAAATGTATTTATTCCTAAAAAGCGAAAGTTATTTTAAAAAAGTCATAAACATAATTTTTTTTAAGACAACAATACATCATTTTTTGATAATATTTATTTAGTCATGCAAATTAACAGAAACAACAATGCCAAATGAAAAGGTTTTTTAAATAGAATGACGGAACAAAATGTGTCTATATTTAAGGAATTTAAGCGAGTAGATATAAAGTAGTATAATTGTTAAAGTAAAAACACACAGTCTGTTCATGTGTGGGACTTTCCGTGTCAAACAATTCAAGTTAGAAATATAAAATTTTGTAAAATAGCCTCGTAAAGCTATGTGTGTTATTATAGCTTAAAAAAATAGAACACTTCATTAAGAAAACCAATAGCAAAGTGAGTAGAACGTAAAGTGGAAAGTCAGTCCAGAACAATCAATTTCATACACTATAATACTGAAATAATAGGCGTTACTATAGGCAACGCTCGAAAAAAAAAATGTTAACTGGAAATCTGAAGACCTCAGCTGCCTTTTATATAGATAGAGGCGAAACAACAAAAGACCTGCCTTACTTATAGAACTTTTTTCTAGAATCAGAGCTGGAGACATGGCTTTTGGCTATTTTTATCTATACAGAAGACGATCCTCCTGTGGGTCTTTTCTGAATAAAAAACTAAATTCCAAAGTCTAAAATATTCAAATTCTGTAAGACAGTTTTATTGTAGAGGGCATTGTTGTAAGCTATAAAATTCTTGAGGAATATCATTGTTAAGGAAGGAAAGAAAATGCTCTTAAAATGACACCGTGAGGGAGCCGAAGACCCGAACTACTCAGCAAGGTAAGCCGGGAATGCTCCCTCTTGGCAAAGTATCAGGTGGATTCAAGCCTCAAAATTATATTCATCATCATTTTACATCAAGTATTTGCTTAGGGAGCAGTTGCTTCAGCTAAGTTTGTTTTTTTTTGTTACAGAACACCGAAGTCAAATTAGACGGAACTGAAATTATGGCCTGTACAAATTGTGGACCTGAACCTTGTACACATACAACAGCAAATGGTTGTGCAGCAGAGGTAAATTTGCTTATGAAATTCCAACAGTTTCTAAAACTTTGATCTTCTGTTCCTAACATTAAATAACTGCTGTACCGACTAATATGCACCGTACTCAAAAAATCAAATTTAACTTAGTAATTAAAAATCTGAGTCAAATTTTGACTACAACAATCTAAACGGCAATGTATCGCGCAAAATCCGTTTCAAAATACAAGGAAAAGATTTAAGAAAGCATTTCGGGTCTTTAGATTGTCACTCACGAACACTTGTCCCTACGAGGAAGATTTTTATCAGGGCTCCGAGATAAGAAACACAAGTTTTACTGAAAGATCCGAATTCTAACTATTTCTGCATTTATAAAAAGAATATAATATGCATTTGGGAAAAATAGATTTGTCTAAATATTTTAATAATTAAATAAGTTACAGAAAAACTAATTGAGCTGGTTGACAGAGCGTGTTTTTTTTATAGGGCTGTGTCAAAAGGGTCGCATGATTTGTTTTGGATTATCTCAGCCAATTCCTTCTTTTCTAACAAAATAAGGAAGTTTTAATGGGTTTCATTTTCACAAAGGCAAAGATAGATAAGATATACTTATTTTTACTGATATAAATACTAAACCAGTTTCTTTCGGAAGAAGTCAATCTTGCTTTGGGGAAGGGGGCTTAAGGATTCATAAGTGTGCATTCTCAACATGTAAATTGGTTTTTAGTGTTTATTAAGACGGTCTGAATCCTTCAGCTAGCCATGCAACTGTGCCATTTTTAATGTATGCTATGTTAAAGCGTTAGAAGGCAACCCTCTACAAAAAATTGCTTCTTTAAAAATATTCTATATTTTACAGTGAAATTATAAGTTTTTTACTCCAAAGTATGTCTAGCGTTCAAGTTCAGTTCTTTTTCTTATTTTCGGTATTCTCTTTTGGTTCTGCTTAATTGAAATGCTCGAATTAAAACAGTACATTAATAACAAATTTAACTCCATCTTGGAAAGCTGGGGGAATTACGGAATAAGTTACTGTCAGTACTAGGGAAGTATTTCAGTTTTCTAAAAGTAAGAGTATAGATTTATGGTTTTATTATTTTAATATTAGGTTTTATATTTTTTTAATATTTAGTATTTTAATGTTAGGATTATGCTATGGAACCCTAAAAAACATCGGTTACTATTAATGATTGGGAGCTTTCTTCCAGATACTGTTTAATTTATATTATAATGTTCAGGTCCAAGAGCGATAAATATGTGCTATATGTGGACACTAATTTTGCCTTCTGATGATTCAAGGTTTTAATCTTCAAAATAAAGCACAACTAAATATATAAACTTGCCTGGCAGTGAGGACACTCAACTGATTAATTGATCTGATCATGCTACTGTAGCTTAACCTTGAGGCTATGCATTTCTGTTAAAGAGCCTGTGTTAAAACAAAAGGGAGGATGTAAAGTGATTCAATGTGCTTTTGAGTAAAATGGGCCATTAAGGAGCCATCTACGATGTTCCAGTGCCCCACTAGCAATGGAAAAAAACAGACACGTCAGTGATACACAGGCTAAAATAAGGTTTTCTCTGGTGTTTGAAATGGGGGACTGATAAGCTTTGCTTAAGGGCTTCTGACCATGATGATTGCTGCACTTCTCAGTTTGATTTGGCACCACTTTTGAGGGGCTTTCAAGCTCTTTCAAAATTTCTGTAAATGTATTTTCGTAATAAAGTTTTGTTATTCAAATGAGCCTAGATAATATTTAGTCTCCTGAATCATCAGCATTAAACGACAAATTTATTCAATGTTGAATACAGCTTTAAACTTTTTAACTTTCTTCTAAAGTTTTAAAGGATTTGTAAGTTTTCGGTTTCTATGCCCTCACCAAAAAAAAAAAAAATAATTGTCTGCTCGTAAAAAAAGTAACAAAAATGCATATAAACAAATTTTTAATACTTTTTGTAAAGTTTTTTTGTACTGTTTAAATGTAAAGTAAAATTTGTCTTTATTTTGCTATGTTTGTCATTTGTCTGTTTGCTCTACTAGGTGACAACTAAAAACTCCAAACACAATTCGCCCTTTGCTGACTTTTTGCGCTTCCCTCCACTTGCTCTGATGAGTATAAAAGGGCTCAGACATATAGATTTACATATCTAAAATACAATTTTTCTGTATGAGCTACCTACACATACAGCTAGTAAATATGTAATTTTTGAGTTTCGTTTCATATAATCAAGTTATTGAAAGCCGTGTGAGCCTTGAAAAAAAGAAAACAGCTTCAGACGACTTGAAAATTTTCTAAAATATTTTGAATTAAAAGGGAGGGGCAAGGGGTGGTATCGTGCTACTGGCTTCTAAGAAACGGTAATTATGTTTGTTATTCAGTTTCATAGCATTGTCGCTTTTTGAAATAATAATGAAAGTTTTTATTTTAGCGTCGACGTGAGTCTCCTCATCCAATCAGGATAGCAAAAACAATTGACGTCATCAGCCGTACAGTGTTCCCTATATGCTTTGCTGTTTTTCTTATCTTCTTCTTCATTCAATATAAAGGCTTCGTTTAAAGAATACATGTTCTGAGCTAAACGCTATAATATGCTGCCATCTATATAAGTAATACTTGACTGCTAAAGTAACTGCGAAGACTGTGATACACTATTTGGAAATTTTGGTTGATATTTATTTAGAGTGTAAAACTACCTTTAAGATAATTAGGATCAATGAGAATACATTAGGTTCATGTAATCGAGCCTTTATCAAATAGCGAAGTTTTCATCTTGGTTTTATGTAAAACAAGATACCAGTGACTTTAGATTTGTATTGTAGGTTTGACCCTATAGAGGGGACAACTTGGCTTACTTCTGGTGAAGATGTGAATTTTATTAGAACGATGAGTTGCCAAGCATATTTCCTAATATGTTATTGAAGCAAATAAGTGGGTTTTCATAGATTATGAAGTGATTGCGTCTTTACATTTCTGTATCTTGTTCGAGCTATTTAGTTTATTTTCCTTTTTTCTGCTATTTAATATGTTATTTAGACGTTATATTCTTTATTAGGCTCCAACTGGATTGAGGAATTGACAAAACAGCAATTCTACAAGCACACATGGAGAGAATACGAAGTTTCCCTTTCCCAACAGGTCGGCCAGGTGGAAGAAGTCGGTGAACGGCGGGGAGAGGGCTAATTGCCCCTTCTTAGATTTTTAAAACTAACTTTTTGATTTATTCTTAAGGAACAAATGGAAAAACATCATTACCTCGTATATTTTTGTAAATTAGTACCCCCTGTCTCCCATCTTTTTTTCTAGGCCATTTGGGAAAAATCCGCTAAGATGTGCAAAACAGGAATAACAAGGCTTAAAGAAAGTTTTTTTTCATATTTTTGATCCACCTTGAAAGGTTCCTTTGATGACATTCATAAGATGTTGATGGTGTATAATGTAGGTCACATTTCCATATGGGCCTCCCGACACATCCGCTCAAAACATCAGGATTTCACCTGCAGTTTCCTAAAGTTTTCGTGTATTTCTCTGTGGTCTTGATAGATCTGTCCAATCCTTTTGGACAACTTTAAAACATAGGCCTTGCCAGGGTAATTTTTCAGGGTTCCACGATTGTAGGGGCCACAGCTAATATATTTAAAATACATGACCTTTAATAAATAAATACCACTACACTGTAGCCGAAACTATGCATAATTTTTTTTAAGTTTGGTTTTTTAAACAAAACAATTTCTATTCCCATTTAACCCTGATAAACCTTATCTGCATTAGACTGGGACGAGTACCCATCTCTTAAAGTATAAAATGTCTTAGTGTTCATGAACACAATTTTATTACCAATACTGACAATTAAATATCTTGATATACAATTAGAAAAATAGAAAGTACTGCCCTCCCCCCTAAATTGTAGCTTTAGCTTCATTCCAATAGGCACTGAGGTTGCGTTGGTGTAGGAAAAACCTAAATCCGGTTAAAAGTCTCATTTTCTGATCAAAGTTATTCGGTCAACATTAGAAAGTACAAATATGATGTGCATGCTTACATTACGCATAAATTGCATACTAAATTTTAGCAATTAATAGGCTTATTGGATGTTGCAAAGACATAAGCCTTATGGCTGTTATTGGATAGTATGATATGGGGTAGCAATAATGATGAAACTGCATAAAGGCTTTACAGCTGTTTCAGAGTAAACGTCAACTACCTTTTCAGAAATTACTTTGTGAATCTGATGAGGACAATGTTACTAGATTCTGGACGAAATAGAATTTTCATATCTACGGAAATGACGGAGATTTCTGATAAGGAACAATGCCCTCCCATATGACTATATGAACCCATTATAGCAGTTCTAATTCCAGAAGAAGAAAAACTCTTGGAGGAATGCAGAATCTTAGTATGCTGAAGCTATGCTACTGGTGTTGGCTTGAAAACCACCAAGTGTTACTGCTGGTGGCCTTAAAACCACAATATCCCTCCATGATGTTGTTCTTATGAAAATTATTTATTTGATCGAATAAGAATGTGTTTTTAAGCTAGTTTTGTGGGCCATGTGTCAAATGAACTCATTTTCAGCTATATAATGTAATTTCTATAGACTTTTCTCATTTGCATTCCTAGAACTGCAATATAAAGCCCTAAAAAAGTAATTTTCACTTTCTATAAAATAACGAAAATATAGATACGGCTTTTCATTTTGAGCACGTTAATATGTTCCTTTTTTCTTTCTGTCTCTCGCTGAATCAAGTTTAATATTTCTCACTACGATTGGAATGAGGGTAAAATTTTATCTTGTTCCAAACCTTCGTTAATTATCTGAATGTCATGTATCCTTAATCTTAAAGTTGAAAATACGTTGAAAATACAAGCAATGGTTAATTATAAAAAATACTTTTGTGTAAAATTACTTTCAGTTATTCCATGTTTAAGAAATAGTATCTAGGAAATTAAACAATGCCTACTAGGGCAAAAAAATGTAATTAATCAATAGCTAATATTGTTGTTACAGTCTATTACGAATTTATCTTAATTATTTTCTACCAAGTAGAAGGGAGGAAAAAGACATTTTTTTATCAGAAGAAATAAACATACTAGGCACATAATATAACTCAAATGGTAGCAGTTGGTTATAAATTTCTGATGGACAGAAAAAGACTTCCGTGATTACTGCCATTGTTACTCTGTGTACGAGTTTTAGATAAACCTCTTTTGTCTTTTTGCACTTGTTATTACCCTATTTACTTTGAATTTTAGCTCATTACGTGTTTGATTAAGCTTAAAAACGTTGCAAAGAAAGTAGCATAGAAATACTTTTCCTATATAACTTTTCTCTACGGCCTGCAATTCATTTTCGGGCTGTCAAGACTTTTTCTTATGGCATTGACCGTTATCTTTGGCCTATTTTAAAAAAATTGCCAGAGCTGTTCAAAATTCAATGATCGATATCAAAGCAGTGCGCAACAGCCTGAATAGAAAAACGCTTCGGAGAGTTTATTTGCCAGTAGAATAAGAGGCAACGCTATAACGTTGCCTACACTAAAGGCCAAAGGCTTCAATCTTTCGACAGGAAATGACGAAAAAAAACAGGGGTTCAAACTTTATCAAACGATACTTATGCAACAATAAATGTCTGTATTGTTCGATTTAGGGAGAATCCGTACCTCCCCAAAACCCATGTCCCCGGAAAAAGAAATGAAGCTAAACGGAAGGGGAAAAATTATAACAACAAACAAATGACTTTTGATTTTCAATTGCTAATTGATTTGGCTGATATATCTAACAACCGAAAATATAGTACCTTTTTAGCTGATGTAGGGATCCTTAACGCACACTTTCGGGAAATAGCAGAAAAGTGGGGAACAGTTTCATGAATTGATGTTTAGGAACTGTTTTAAGATACCATTGTACATATTGTGGCTTCACTCTTGCAACTAACTCAAGGAGTGATAATGTTCATTTTCACAGTCAAGGCAAAAAGACAAAATTGAACAATTTCGTTCAATTTTGTTCAAAAGGTATTCACTTAATGCATTTTTGGTATTACGTGAAATGTTCTGTTAAATATAGGCTTGCTCTTGTATTGGCAATGAATAATCCATAACTCCCCACTCCCCCTCTTTTGATGAAAAAACTTGACAAATACTAATTTACATTGGAGCTCCCAGGCAATCCTTCAGGTGGGGGCTATGAATCTTTGAATATTTTTGCTGATCTTAAAGCCGTAGTTGTTCGAACTTTACGAAGTTTGAACTTAACGCACGAAACAGAGGTAATAACAAATACATCTGTTTTTAACAGCATTGATCCCACAGAAATTAAAGAAAGTTAAACTGGGTAAAATTTCCCATATTTGACTTACATTCACCTCCCTTAAATATGCATTGTAAGAATGAGAAATCTGTATAAGATAAAACTTTCATTTTGTACCACGGTATACAGGGGCAGCAATTCACAAAAAACTGAGAGGAAAGTATTTCTCTAATTCTATAATGAAGATACGAAGGAAAAGTACTCTTCGAAATAAGAAGGGGAGGGGGCAATTTTCTGTTTTTCAATAAAAATAACAATAAAGGTATTTTCAAAATCCAGGGGTGGGGTAATCAGATCTAGGAGGCCTGGTATAATATTTCTTCAGACATAAACAATGCTATCTGTGTTTGCCCTCTCCAAATTATGATTGCTATTTCATTATTGTTTTTTTCTCACGTACTCATTTACTAGCAAGCAACGCCCAAAACATTTTCAAAGCTATAAATTAGGTGTCCAAGGTTAGGTTCATTATTTAAATTTTTAGGATTAAAATGGCTTATTTTTTGCCGATTAAATTGATGACGAATTTTAAATTCTTTGTATCGAAGGTAACTATTCTTTACTGTCACAGCTAAAAGCCATCTAAAATAATTTCAATTGTTTTGAAATATTTTCATTTAGCGTGTTAGTTGATTGTATCGTCTTCGTCATTTTTTTTTTCTTTTAATAGAAACACAAATTAAAACTTGCTTGGAACCTGCATTTAATAAGAATCGAACTTGTGTGCCAGTGTGTTTTGGCATAGACTTTGATTTTATTCGTATTTTTTTTTATTGGGGGGGGGGGGTAAATTTTAAGACATTAGTTGAATTTACTACTTTTATGAATTCAGTATGATTTTTTTTACTTCTAATGTATAAAATATCAGATGACAAAAGCAGATTTGCAGACTTGTACAAAACTTATCTGTTTCTTTGCCAATTTATCAGCAACTAGTTCAATTCTAACTTTTTTAAGATGTTTTTTCAACCATTTAAAAAAGTTACTGATTTTTTTTTTTCCTCAATAATTCCTTCACTTACTTTCTATTTTATCCTAGTTCACAAGCACAATAAACATCACAAATATATCTTATGTCAATTCTTGTTAGCTCATGCACTTCAAACAAGTTTATCTGATTATCATTAGTAGCTCTTTGGAACTTGTGTTGTAACTGTAACGTAACTGTAGTTACGTTTCAGGGCAGTGTTTACCCTAGAATAATTACAAGCCCTAACAGGTGAACCAAAGAGAAAAAACGAGATTCACATTAGGCTATTCTTTATTTATAAACAGACAAAAGTCCTTTCTTTTTTTCAAACAAAATCGGTTGCAAAGCCTCCCGTATGAGATTTCTAGCCAGTAGAAGGAACGAAAATTTAAATTCCGCTTTATTGGCTCTTCTTTGTAAAAATCTAAGCCGGTAAAAGGCTAAAAAAATTGATCCACAGGATATTTTACAAGTAGTCCCTCTGTTTCTCTGAGGTTTATCTGTAAATGTTGTCGTTTGTACTTTTCTCCAATTCTTTGGTAATTATTTATTATTCCGCTGTTAATAAGGAGCTTTGATTTTAAAATTTCCTTCTTGATATAATAATTATGTGCTTAATGCAGCTGACATAGGGTTTCTACCTTAGCAAAAAGCACAAGTTCTGTAAGACTGGTATAATTTGTAGGTAGTGTTTAAAGCATATTTTTTATGTAAATTAATTTTATGGTTCTCATCTTGCAGCTTTTTGCCAATTAAAAGTTATTGCTCACTGACCAAAAACTTGCATTTTCTTAGTTATGTTCTTGTACTCGTTCACGATATAATACCATGCTGTGAGTTTTTTTTTTTATTATTTAGTGTTTTAGTAGTTAGAATATGTGTATTTGTATAAGTTATTCAGACTCTTTATCACTCATACTCATCGGTTTTAGTATTATGGTTCTACAAACAGCTTTCAGTTAAAACTGCACCAAAGGGGTGTATCAGCTTTAGTTCAGTGGCTTGGCCAGGAGGAAGTGTCGGTGCAATACTTCCCCTGAAGTGTAGGAAAATGATATAGAATGTGGAATTCACAAAATAATAGCTTTATAGAAACTTTTCTCATATTTTACCATGTTTATCAGTTTTTTCTAGAACTCCCTTTCAAAAATCGGATGTGCTTATTCTGCGGCGTGATATTGTCCCATCTTTTGTACACAAATCGTGCTGATTAACACTAAGGAATGGAGAGGCTTTTAATTGGCCCACCCTGACATTCTGCATGGTTCTCGATATAACCGTAACTTCTTTTATGAATTTTTACCATTTTGTACCATTTTTCGATTATCCATAACACTAAATTATGTAGATTTATCGTACCGAAAACTCCTAGCAATGGTAGTTAGAACTTTGGAGCTACTTGGCTATACCAAAAATATAAGAAGCTTTAAGTCGGGTTTTGATTTGGTACAAATGAAGGTGAGAATTTCAGGTTGTCATAAGCCTTTGCCGGTATAAAATCATCGGTATATGCATCATAATCATTGTAACTTCAAGTGATGTAACAGCTCATGTTCGACTGTTTATTCCCTAAAATACTAACGACAATACTGACGAGAAGTTATTATATTATGTATGACATGGACAACAGGAAATTTCAGCAGAGAATTCTAGCAGCTGGAAGACATGGGAGGCTCCCAAGGAAAGAGTCTTAAAAATTTACGTTATTAGTCTGAGTGAAATAAAGATAAGGTTAAAATTTAGCTAAACTGAATATATATGGACATGTATACAGACCTTTTAAACACAGTGCTTCAAATTCTATATAGAGATTATAGAGGAAGGGGTTAATACAAGGCTAGAGAGTTTCCTGGATACTTCTAGTACCTGGAACATTTGCTTTTCAAGAGGCAAATCTTGGTATTTCTACATATTATAAAACACTTTCCCCAAGGTATTCCTAAAAGGTAGTTTCCTGCACCAGACTTTGGGGGAAGAGACAGTCATTTGTGTACAATTTTGATTGACATAACAATAAAAGACATTTGAATCTTTTCTACGGTCACGTTTACTTTTATTTATGTTGGTATTATTATTTATTAGATTGTTGCTGATAAATTATACCGAAGAAAAGGAAATTATAAAAAATTAAAATATTGGGTGCGAGGGTGTTAGCCTGAGATCACCACTCTACATGTTCACGTGCCAAGAAGCGTGGCCAATATAACGATGACGTGTCTTCACATCGGGTACCTGAGATCAACAGCCCCAATAAGTTATGCCCAAGCCCAAGACCCCCCACCCTCTTAGTACCGCCCTTTAAAAATTCGTACCAACTCTTGGTAAATTTGTAAAATTTATAGCCTGACCCGCTAAGGAAATCAACAAAAACGCTTTTCAATGTGTGACATTTTTCACCTGAATCCTTCTTCAGTTTTGTACATTTTAACATGATGATGATTATGGCAATCACGTGTTCTAAGATAACTTGAAAGAACTATTCTAAGTATTTATATGCTGTAATTCCATTTGTTAAACAAAATTTCAAAAAAACAACCAGAAAATAAGCATGTTGATAATACTTGTTTGCATCAAATATACCGCTCTCCTTTTATCTTATGTACAGAGTCCATGTTTGTGCAACGTTGCAATAAATGAAAGTCAAATACAGTATTTAACTAGAGCAAAGTTAACTGCGACAGTCTGTAGATAAAACACTAAATATTGTCTTGTTTTTTCTCAAATATTTCTGTTAAGGATAACACAAATATGGATGTAACGCCAAAAATTCTCCTCTTGTTTTAAATATAATTTGTCACTTATTCAATGACAGACGATTTGTTAAAACTTCATTGAGAAGTTGCTTTAAAGCTTGCTTTTCAGCTTCAAGGACGTCAACTTTTCTTTGTAATACTTTATTTTCCAAATCTTTCTTTTCAAGTTGCTGATGTAATTCTTCTTCTCTTTTTTTTCTGTTCAGTCTTGATTTACGGGATGCAGCATTATTGCGTTCCCGACGCGCGAGCTCATTGGTAGGACTTGGCGTAGAACGACGAGAATCTATTGCCATCCCATGGTAGCTGCCAGGTGTGGTGCATCCACTTCTTTGTGGACTAGGTTGATAAGAATCAGGCCTCTAAAAAAATAATTACATTAAAATTAAAAGAGCATAAATAATTAAAAACAAATAATTAAAGATTCGAAACAGGTGGTATTATCATTAGACCCCGGCGCCACGCCGATGAGGGAAGACCGGCGGCGGCGGGGCCAAAACCAACGCACCGCGCTGCCAGGAGGGTGTTGGTGGAACGCCGCCGGTAAGATGTCGGCGGTGTACCGCCGGCGTGATCAATGTTGGCCGCAAACATTAATGTTTTTATTAGTCTTTCTCAAATTACAGCTTAAATTTACAACAGATTCGAGCCTATTCATGAGTTCAAAAATTCACAAGTCGCTGAGTGGAAACTGGTCTTCTTCGTTATTCATCAAGAGAAGTAGAAATGGGGTAGAAACGAAATGGCTGTGGCGTTTCAGAACCCTTGCATAATACGATTTGTTGAAGTATTTATTATTAATGTATTATTAACATAAGTAATTGTCCAAATTATTAGTTTTTTCCATCGAGCAATACTGGATACAAAACTTCAAATACCTTTTCAAAAAAATCGTCAGTTATCTGGGTAAAAACTTTAAATGTAATTTTGAGCTTAGAAGCTTAATTTTTTCATAATGCCCTTTGCCTATATCTGTTTTGTCACCTTTAACACAGTTGAAATTGGCGACTTTGATATTGATTGTTTTTTGTTGCTCTTTTGGATTCTTAAAAAGACTTTAAGAATCCAATTTAAAGAAAATGCATTTTAAAATTTTTTGGCTTCTTTATAGAATATATGTCATGTAGGCTAAGGCTGAACTGCTGCTTTTTTATTGCTTTTGGCTGCTCTTTTGGATATTATTGTTTTTTGTTTTTTTTTGAGGATTCATTCCAAATTATAAATTGATAAATACCTAATATCAGTCAAATTATAAACTGCATCTAAAAGGAGTAAATTTATCAAATTGAAACATACATGACGGACACTTCACATGAGAACACTTCAATTACAATGAAACAAAAAAACACTTAATGGTTTATTCGGTATGAAGAAAAATTAAATGCCAGCATTTTTCTGCTAAAAAATGAAAAGCTCATCCGTTTTAAATGTAATTAAATGAAATAATATTCAGACTGAAGTAGCTCAAGAAAGATGTTGAGGTTTTCATCCTAATTCATCACGTTTAATCAAAGCAAAATGTTAGGACACTTAGTATCAGTTATTGAGTTTAAGCTTTGATTTCTAAATGCTCACAAAAATTACCAAATTTAAGAAGTCGCAACAATAAGTCACCTGTGGTCAAAATACTCAAAGACTCCTCTTTGATTCCCACCCAGGCTCAAAGCTTCTGTTGTGGTCATATCCATAGAAATCTCCAAAGAGTTTCTTTTTAAAATAGCTTTCAAGCGTAGTTAGGGGTATTTAGCCTTTTTTGCTTTTTGTCAAAGCTTTGAAAAAAGCGTTATAATATTCCAAATGCTACATTTTTTATATTTACGCATATGTTTGATCATCATTTGTGGGGTGATTGAATTTTTTAAACCACTGTAGATACGTAAGAACGTTGCAACATCTAGTACCCTGAGGTCATAAGACTGTCAAAGACTCCTCCTTGAACCTCCCAAATCGAAAACTTTTATTATGACTGTAACTCGAGCGCAACGTTAGGTGGGGATGTCGATATCGCTTTCTTCACACCAATTCGTTTTAGTGTGAATCTGCCTGGTCCTTATTAATGAATGTTTTCAAATTAAACTCGTTTCATCAATAAGTAAAAAAAAACGGTTTGGACACATGTGTCCCATTCTCTTTGGACGATAAAACCATACAAGGGCTGTATCAAGTATAACTCACGAAAATCTTGTTAATTTTTGTCAACTTTTCAACTTTTTGGCATCCCTGCTTTAGATAAAAAAAAAAAAAAAAAAAAAAAAAAAAAAAAATCAAGGTACTATCATTTAAATATAATAACTCCCTATGCCCCCTCCCCCCTCTGAATACTATCTTGATAGGATACCGTCTCTACTTTAAATAAAAAAAAATAACTTCTTGGCACCCCTGCTTTCAAAAACAAATCGAGGTATTAATTCGGGGATAGTGCAAGCCCTGCTTGATTTCTAATCAGGAAAATCGAAATACTACACCACAAGAGAAGGAAAAGCCCCGACTTTGCGGTTGAAGCAATAAAGAATTGCCGCACAATTAATTTAAAGTCGACCTAACCCCGCCACCTCTGTCGGCGGCGACGCGCCTTTGGCGCGCCGGCGGCGTTACGACACTTCGGCGGCGTTCGACCGGGCCTCTCGTCGGCGGCGCTCGGTCGATCGGCCGGCGCCGCGCCAGGGTCTAATTATCATTATTATCTTCACAGACATGTTTTCTGTCTTCATGTTTGGTGGTTGTAATTGTTGCTGAAAACACATGATTTGGCGTGGAACTGCAAAAGAGATAATTATAATAATGTGAAAGCCAAAACCAACGGTTGCTATTTGAGTTTTCTTCAAGAGATCAGATAGTATTATGTTTCAGATTAAAACCATAAGCCCATTTACTGAAGAGAGACCTTTTTAATTCGAGGATGTGATACTCTCCCCCTTGTCGTACTTGCTTCTCATCTGATGAAATCACCCTATATGTCTCATTTAGTTGCAACCTCTAATGGGTGAAATCTCGAATTCTCATGGAATTGAATTCTCAATTCGAATTCTTATGGAATCTTGCCTTCCTCCCATGATGATAAAATGACTTTTGAAGTGATTATTGAGACACTAAAAAGAAACAAAGCTTTCTATAAAAACCTTATATGCCCCCAGGGCATAACTTCCCCTTGCCCTGAGAGCTGTGGGGGAGTGTCCTCCTCAAAACAAAATTTCTATCAGGTAATCAACTACGTTGAACAAAATGGCTATCTCAAAATTTTCATTGGATGTGTTTGGGGAAATGGTGGGCGTGCAAGGGATGTTAGTTGCCTTCCAATCACTTTCGACTATTAAAAAATGCACTAGCCATTCCAATTTCTAATCGAATGAGCCTTTTTTCTAAGCTTCTACGACAACTCCTTCGATACGAAGTGCCCTGGTCTAAAGGAAAAAAAAATAAATAAATAATACATTGCACCAACACCGTTCCTTACTTAGACAGCGCTATTGCGCTGCTTATGATAATGAAAATTTTATACAAAAAAGTAAAAAAATCAACCCTAGGCCTAGGTATTTTTATTCCTGGATCTTCTATAACATTATCATAGGCAGCGCAATAGCGCTGCCTAAGTAAAGAACGATGTCGGTACAATGTATTTGGGGGGGGGGCAGGGCACTTCATATTGAAAAAGTTGTCGTAGAAACTTCGAAAAGGGCTCATTTGATTGGAAATTGGAAGGGCATGTGCCCTTTTAAATAGCCGAAATTGATTGGAAGACAACTAACACCCCTTCCCCGCCCACCCTTTCCCAAACGCATCGAATCAAAATTTTGAGACATTTATTTTGTTCAACGTAATGAAAGATCTGGAAATTATGTATTTGAGGAGGACACTCCCCCCAGAGTCCTCAGGGCAAGAATTGTAAGTTATGCCCTGGGGGCATATAAGGTTTTTTATAGAAAGCGTTGTTGTAAAAACTTCAAAAAGGGCTCATTCGAATGGAAATTCAAAGGGCTACTGCCCTCATTTATAGTCAAAAGTGATTGGAGGGCATCTAGCCCCCCTCTCACGCCTACCATTTCCCCAAACACAACCAACCAAAATTTTGAGATAAATATTTTGTTCAATGTAGTTGAAAGTTCTGAAAATTAGGTCATTAAGGATGACACCCCCCCCCCCACACACAACCCTCAGGGCACATCCAATCAAAATTTTGAGATAGCCATTTTGTTCAACGTAGCTGAAAGTTCTGCAAATTATGTCTTTGAGGATAACAACCCCCCCCCCACCGCATTCCTCGGGGCAAGGGTTGTAAGTTATGTCCTGGGGACATGTAAGGTTTTTATAGATAGTGTTGTCGTAGAAACTTCAAAAAGAACTCATTTAATTAGAAATTGAAGGGGCTGGTTATCTTTTTATTAGTCGAAAGTGATTGGAGGGCACCTAGCTCCCCCCCCCCCCACGCCCATCATTCCCCCAAACACATCCAATCAAAATTTTGAGTTAGCCATTTTGTTCAGCGTAGTTGATTTCCAGATAGAAAATGTATTTTTGAGGAGGACACTCCCCTACAACCCTCAAGGCAAGGGTTTTAAGTTATACCCTGAGGGCATATAAGGTTTTTATAGAAGGCGTTGTCGTTGAAACTTCAAAAAAGGCTCATTCGATTGGAAATTCAAAGGGCTAGTATCCTTTTTAATAGTCAAAAGTGATTTGAGGGCAACTAACCCCCCTCTCAAGCCCACTTTTTCCCCAAACACATCCAATCAAAATTTTGAGACAGCCAGTTTATTAAACGTAGTTTTAAGTTCTGGAAACTAGGTCTTTGAGGATGACAACTCCCCCACAGCCCTCAGAGCATGGGTTGTAAGTTATGCCCTGGGGGCATATAAGGTTTTGTATATACAACGTTGTCATAGAAACTTCAGAAAGGGCCCATTCGATTGGAAATTTATATGGCTAGTTCTCTTTTAAATAGTCGAAAGTGATTCTAACGCAACTGATACCCCTTCCATGCCCACCATTTCGCCAAAAAAATCCGATCAAAATTTTGATAGCTATTTTTTTTCAACGTAGTTGAAAGTTCTGGAAATTGTGTCTTTGAGGATGACAACCCCCCCCCCCCCACATTCCTCAGAGTAAGGGTTGTAAGTTATGCCCTGCGGGCATATAAGGTTTTTATAGAAAGTGCTGTTGTAGAAACTTCAAAAAGGGTTCATTCGATTGGAAATTGAAAGGGCTAGTGCCTTTTTTATTAATCAAAACTGATTGAAGGGCAAATAACCCCCCTCTCACGCCCACCATTTCCCCAAACACTTCCAATAAAAATTTTGAGGATAGCCATTTTGTTCAACGTAGTTTAAAGTTCTGGAAATTCGGTCTGTGAGGATGGCACCCCCCCCACAGCCCTCAGGGCAAGGGTTGTAAGTTATGCCCTGGGGGCATATAAGGTTTTCATAGAAAGTGTTATCGTAAAAACGTCAAAAAGTCTTCATTCGATTGGAAATTGAAAGGGCTAGTGCCATTTTTAAAAGTCGAAAGTGATTGGAGGGCAACTAACCCCCCCCCCCCTCTCACGCCCACCATTTCACCAAACACATCCAATTCAAATTTTACAGCCATTTTTTCAACGTAGTTGAAAGTTCTGGAAATTATGTCTTTGAGGATGACACCCCCCACAGCCCTCAGGACAAGGGTTTTAAGTTATGCCAGTAGAAGTGACCCTAAAGCTCCGGTCACGCACCCCTGCTGCCATCTACAATTTAGTTTAATGCTGACGGGACATAATTTATTCAAGGATTATCGATCGAGTCTAATGTGGGTGTGTCAAGGTCAATCGATCTGTTGTTGTTTGGCCACGTGCGAATGACATGAGGGTGATTTACATAATAGCTGGGGGAAATTATTGATTCACGAGCGTGGGGAATTATGAAACAATATGGTCATAGAGTCCCTAGGGAGAACACGTGGTTAATGGGGTCAATGACCTCTTTTTCCAAGATCGATTTATTTGTTGTTTCTATGTGTAATAACTCGGGGGGCGAAGGTTGCACCTGCGCATAGAATTCTAACGGGAACAGTGTTATTGATCTAGGACTCGAGGGGGAAGTGAAATTCCGAGAACTTGATTGCGTACTCGAAGGGGAAGTGAATTTCCGAGAAATTGATTGCGTAATCGAAGGGGAAATTGTTGATTCACGAAGGGGAAATTAAGAAACATTAACATGGCTTCTTTAATCTGTGATTTAAATAATCGCTAGGGGAAATTATTGATTCATGAAGGGGAAATTAAGAAACAAACATGGCTTCATTGTTGTTTGGTTAGCTTAACCAGAGAAATTGATTTACATAATCGGCGGGGAAATTGTTTATTCAAGAAGAGGGACTTAGGAAACATTAAGGCTTCTTTAATCTTTAGGCCTGAGGGATTTATTTATTATTGTTGTTTTTGGACAAGTGCATGCTAGGGGTGAAGGTCAAGGTGTCCTGGAATAGGAAACAGTTAGATCACATGTTTCCTTCTCAGCCAATCATCGAGTCGGATACATCCTCCTTCTCAGCCAATCAGAGACCTGCTTACATATGATTTTCCCCGTTACATAACAATTCACCCAACCCCAAAGGGTTCCAATCCTCATACCCCAACCCCGAAGGAAGCCCCCGGTCCTCAAAGGTCCACCGGGCTCCCAAAGGCCCTCCACCGGACCCAAATGTCCCCCAGGCCCCCAACTGCCCCCCGGACACTCAAAGGTCCCCCAAGCTCCCAAAGGGCCACCGGCGCCCCCAAAGGCCCACCCCAGACCCTCAACGGCCATCCTCGGGCCCCCCAAAGGCCCATCGAGCTCCCAAAGGACCAACGGGGTCCCAAAGGCCATCCACCGGTCCCCAAATGTCACCCAGACACCCAAAAGCCCTCCCTGTGCCCCAAAGGCCCTCCCTGTGCCCCAAAGGCCCTCCCCCGGCCCCCCTCCTCCTCCTCCTCCCACCTCTTCCTCCTCCTCCTCCCTCCTCCTCCTCCTCCTCCTCCTCCTCCCACCTCCTCCCTCCTCCTCCTCCCACCTCCTCCCTCCTCCTCCTCCCACCTCCTCCCTCCTCCTCCTCCTCCCCTCCCCCCCATTCCCTCCCCATTTTTTATACTTTTTTTGTGCATTGAGACACAGAACGACCCCCTGCCCCCGGCCCCTCCCCCCTCCAAAGGTCTGATTTTTTAAAAGTTCATTTTGAATTTCTTTCATTTAAATGCAAGAGTTTGAATATTTCAGTAGTGTTTGTTTGTTGTTTAACTTGTCAAAGTTAAATTTTATTGATTTTTCACATTTCAATTTGAAATTCTTTAGTTGAAATGAAATAGTTTGAATATTTCAGTATTTTTAGGTTGTTGTTTACAATGTCACAGTTACATTAACTTTATTTTTCAAAGTTCATTTTGAATTTCTTTCGTTGAAATGCAAGAGTTGGAATATTTCACTAGTGTGATGTTGTAGTTTACCCTGTCACAGTTACATTCCCTTAATTTTTGATAGTCCATTTTGAATTTCTTTCTTTGAAATGCAAGAGTTGGAATATTTCAGTAGTGTGTGGTTGGGGTTTACCATGTCACAGTTACATTCACTTAATTTTTGATAGTACATTTTGAATTTCTTTCGTTGAAATGCAAGAGTTGGAATATTTCAGTAGTGTTTGGTTGAGGTTTACCTTGTCACAGTTACATTTTCTTGATTTTTCAAAGTTCATTTTGAATTTCTTTCATTGAAATGCAAGAGTTGGAATATTTCAGTAGTGTTTGGTCGTGGTTTACCTTGTCACAGTTACATTTTCTTGATTTTTCAAAGTTCATTTTGAATTTCTTTCATTGAAATTCAAGAGTTGGAATATTTCAGTAGTGTTTGGTTGTGGTTTACCTTGTCACAGTTACATTAACTTAATTTTTCAAAGTTCATTTTGAATTTCTTTCATTGAAATGCAAGAGTTGGAATATTTCACAAGTGTTTGGTTGTGGATTACCATGTCACAGTTACATTCACTTAATTTTTCAAAGTTCATTTTGAATTTATTTCGTTGAAATGCAAGAGTTGGAATATTTCACTAGTGTTTGGTTGCGGTTCACCTTGTCACAGTTACATTTTCTTGATTTTTCAAAGTTCATTTTGAATTTCTGTAATTGAAATGCAAGAGTTGGAATATTTCAGTAGTGTTTGGTAGTGGTTTACCTTGTCACAGTTACATTCCCTTAATTTTACAAAGTTCATTTTTAATTTCTTTCGTTGAAATGCAAGAGTTGGAATATTTCAGTAGTGTTTGGTTGCGGTTTAACTTGTCACAGTTACATTCCCTTAATTTTTCAAATTTAATTTTGAATTTCTTTCGTTGAAATGCAAGAGTTGGAATATTTCACTAGTGTTTGGTTGTGGTTTACCATGTCACAGTTACATTTTCCTGATTTTTCAAAGTTTATTTTGAATTTCTTTCATTGAAATGATATAGTTGGAATATTTCACTAGTGTTTGGTTGTGGTTTACCATGTCACAGTTACATTTTCCTGATTTTTCAAAGTTTATTTTGAATTTCTTTCATTGAAATGCAAGAGTTGGAATATTTCAGTAGTGTTTGGTCGTGGTTTACCTTGTCACAGTTACATTTTCTTGATTTTTCAAAGTTCATTTTGAATTTCTTTCATTGAAATGCAAGAGTTGGAATATTTCAGTAGTGTGATGTTGTGGTTTACCTTTGTCACAGTTACATTTTCTTGATTTTTCAAAGTTCTTTTTGAATTTCTTTCATTGAAATGCAAGAGTTGGAATATTTCAGTAGTGTTTGGTTGTGGTTTACCTTGTCACAGTTACATTTTCTTGATTCTTCAAAGTTCTTTTTGAATTTCTTTCGTTGAAATGCAAGAGTTGGAATATTTCAGTAGTGTTTGGTTGTGGTTTACCTTGTCATAGATACATTTTCATGATTTTTCAAAGTTCATTTTGAATTTCTTTCGTTGAAATGCAAGAGTTTTAATATTTCAGAAGTTTTTGGGTATTGTTTCCATTGTCACTGTTACATTTTCTTGATTTTTCAATGTTCATGTTGAATTTCATTCGTTGAAATTCCAGAGATGGAATATTTCAATAGTGAATGAGTGTGGAATACCTAATCTTTGGTACATGTTATCAATTTTTCAAGTTCATTTTGATGTTCAGCCATCTTATTTAGCGATTGGACATATTTAAGTCTTGTGTGATTAACGTTTACCTATTAACAGTTACATTTTCTTGATTTTTCATTTTTCTTTTTTTATTTATTTAGTATATATGAACGAGTTGGAATATTTCAGTAGTGTTTGGTTGTGGTTTACCTTGTCACAGTTACATTTTCTTGATTTTTCAAAGTTCATTTTGAATTTCTTTCGTTGAAATGAAAGAGTTGGAATATTTCAGTAGTGTTTGGTTGTGGTTTAAATTGTCACAGTTACATTTTCTTGATTTTTCAAAGTACAATTTGAATTTCTTTCGTTGAAAAGCAAGAGCTGGAATATTTCAGTAGTGTTTGCTTGTGGGTTACCTTGTCACAGTTACATTTTATTGATTTTTCAAAGTTCATTTGAATTTCTTTCGTTGAAATGCAAGAGTTGGAATATTTCAGTAGTGTTTGCTTGTGGGTTACCTTGTCACAGTTACATTTTCTTGATTTTTCAAAGTTCATTTTGAATTTCTTTCATTGAAATGCAAGAGTTGGACTATTTAAGTAGTGTTTGTTTGTGTTTTAACTTGTCACAGTTACATTTTCTTGATTTTTCAAAGTTCATATTGAATTTCTTTCGTTGAAATGAAAGAGTTGGAATATTTCAGTAGTGTGTTATTGTAGTTTACCCTGTCACAGTTACATTTTCTTGATTTTTCAAAGTTCATTTTGAATTTCTTTCGTTGAGAAGCAATAGTTGGAATATTTCAGTAGTGTTTGTTAGTGGTTTACTTTATCACAGTTACAGTTTCTTGTTTTTTAAATGATAATTTTTAATTTATGTAGTTGAAATGCAAGAGTTGGAATATTTCAGTAGTGTTTGGTCGTGGTTTACCTTGTCACAGTTACATTTTCTTGATTTTTCAAAGCTCATTTATAATTTCTTTCTTTGAAAAGCAAGAGTTGGACTATTTCAGTAGTGTTTGGTGGTGGTTTACCTTGTCACAGTTACATTTTCGTGATTTTTTAAAGTTCATTTGAATTTCTTTAGTTGAAATGCAACTGTTGGAATATTTCAGTAGTGTTTGATTGTGGTTTACCATGTCACAGTTACATCTTCTTGTTTTTTCAAAGTTCATTTTGAATTTCTTTCGTTGAAATGCAAGAGTTGGAATATTTCAATAGTGTTTGATGGTGGTTCACCTTGTCACAGTTATATTTTCTTGATTTTTCAAAGTTCATTTTGAATTTCTTTCATTGAAATGCAAGAGTTGGAATATTTCAGTAGTGTTTGGTTGTGGTTTACATTGTCACAGTTACATTTTCGTGATTTTTCAAAGTTCATTTTGAATTTCTTTCATTGAAATGCAAGAGTTGGAATATTTCAGTAGTGTATGGTTATGGTATACCTTGTCACAGTTACATTTTCTTGATTTTTCAATGTTCATTTTGAATTTCTTTCGTTGAAATGCAAGAGTTGGAATATTTCAGTAGTGTTTGGTTGTGGTTTACCATGTCAAAGTTACATTTTCTTGATTTTTCAAAGTTTATTTTGAATTTCTTACATTGAAATGCACGAGTTGGAATATTTCAGTAGTGTTTGGTTGTGGTTTAACATGTCACTGTTACATTTTCTTTATTTTTCAAAGTTCATTTTGAATTTCTTTCATTGAAATGCAAGAGTTGGAATATTTCAGTAATGTTTGGTTGTGGTTTAACTTGTCACAGTTACATTTTCATGATTTTTCAAAGTTAATTTTGAATTTCTTTCGTTGAAATGCAAGAGTTGGAATATTTCAGTAGTGTATGGTTATGGTATACCTTGTCAAAGTTACATTTTCATGATTTTAAAAAGTTCATTTTGAATTTCTTTCATTGAAATGCAAGAGTTGGAATATTTCAGTAGTGTTTGGTCGTGGTTTACCTTGTCACAGTTACATTTTCTTGATTTTTCAAAGTTTATTTTGAATTTCTTTCGTTGTAATGCAAGAGTTGGAATATTTCACAAGTGTTTGGTTGTGGTTTACAATGTCACAGTTACATTTTCTTAATTTTTCAAAGTTAATTTTGAATTTATTTCATTGAAATGCAAGAGTTGGAATATTTCAGTAGTGTTTGGTTGTGTTTTACCTTGTCACAGTTACATTTTCTTGATTTTTCAAAGTTCATTTTGAATTTCTTTAATTGAAATGCAAGAGTTGGTAGATGTCAATAGTGTGTGGTTGTGTTTGACCTTGTCACAGTGACAATTTCTAGAGTTTTAATTGGTCCTTGTGAATTTCTTTCGATGAAATGCAAGAGTTGTAATATTTCAGTAGTGTTTGGTTGTGGTTTACCTTGTCACAGTTACATTTTCTTGATTTTTCAAAGTTCTTTTTGAATTTATTTCTTTGAAATGAAAGAGTTGTAATATTTAAGTAGTGGTTGTTTGTGGTTTACCTTGTCATAGCTACATTTTCATGATTTTTCAAAGTTCATTTTGAATTTCTTTCTTTGAAATTCAAGAGTTGTAATATTTCAGTAGTGTTTGGTTGTGGTTTACCTTGTCACAGTTACA
This sequence comes from Artemia sp. Qi Xiang Cuo, assembly GCF_049724085.1. Lineage (NCBI taxonomy): Eukaryota > Metazoa > Arthropoda > Branchiopoda > Anostraca > Artemiidae > Artemia > Artemia sp. Qi Xiang Cuo. Next base: position 32,088,934 of record NC_142802.1, on the reverse strand, counting down.
TTTTCTTGATTTTTCAAAGTTCATTTTGAATTTCTTTCGTTGAAATGCAAGAGTTGGAATATTTCAGTAGTGTTTGTTTGTGGTTTACCTAATCATAGTTACATTTTCTTGATTTTTCAAAGTTCATTTTGAATTTCTTTCGTTGAAATGCAAGAGATGGAATATTTCAGTAGAGTTTGGTTGTGGTTTAACTTGTCACAGTTACATTTTCTTGATTTTTCCAAGTTCATTTTGAATTTCTTTCTTCGAAATGCAAGAGTTGGACTATTTCAGTAGTGTTTGGTTGTGGTTTACCTTGTCAAAGTTACATTTTCTTGATTTTTCAAAGTTCATTTTGAATTTCTTTCTTTGAAATGCAAGAGTTGGAATATTTCAGTAGTGTGTGGGTGTGGTTTACCTTGTCACAGTTACATTTTCTTGATTTTTCAAAGTTCAATTTGAATTTCTTTCATTGAAAAGCAAGAGCTGGAATATTTCAGTAGTGTTTGCTTGTGGTTTAATTTGTCACAGTTACATTTTCTTTATTTTTCAAAGTTCATTTTTAATTCTTTAGATTAAAATAAAGTTTTTGAATAATTAATTATTTTTTGGTTGTTGGTTACATTGTCACAGTTACATTTTCTTGATTTTTCAAAGTTCATTTTGAATTTCTTTCATTGAAATGCAAGAGTTTGAATATTTCAGAAGTGTTTGGGTGTGGTTTCCATTGTCACAGTTACATTTTCTTGATTTTTCAAAGTTCATTTTGAATTTCTTTCTTTGAAATTCAAGAGTTGGAATATTTCAGTTGTGTGTTTTTGTAGTTTACCCTGTCACAGTTACATTTTCTTGATTTTTCAAAGTTCATTTTGAATTTCTTTCGTTGAAATGCAAGAGTTGGAATATTTCAGTAGTGTTTGGTCGTGGTTTACCTTGTCACAGTTACATTTTCGTGATTTTTCAAAGTTCATTTTGAATTTCTTTCGTTGAAATGCAAGAGTTGGACTATTTCAGTAGTGTTTGGTCGTGGTTTACCTTGTCACAGTTACATTTTCTTGATTTTTCAAATCTCATTTTGAATTTATTTCTTTGAAAAGCAAGAGTTGGAATATTTCAGTTGTGTTTGGTCGTGGTTTACCTTGTCACTGTTAATTTTTCTTTATTTTATAAATTTAATTTGAATTTCTTTCGTTGAAATGCAAGTGTTTGAGTATTTCAGTAGTGTTTGGTTATGGTTCACCTTGTCGTAGTTACATTTTCTTGATTGTTCAAAGTTCATTCCGAATTTCTTTAGTTGAAATGCACGAGTTGGAATGTTTCTGTAGTGTTTGCTGGTGGGTTACATTGTCACAGTTTCATTTTCATGATTTTCCAAAGGTCATTTTGAATTTCTTTTTTTGAAAAGCAAGAGTTGGAATATTTCAGTAGTGAGAGCTAATGGGTTACCTAGTCACAGTTACATTTTCATGATTTTTTACAGCTCATTTTGAATTTATTTCGTTTTAATGCAAGAGTTGGAATATTTCAGTAGTGTATGGTTATGGTATACCTTGTCAAATGTTGTTTTTCATGATTTTTCTTAGTTCATTTTGAATTTCTTTCTTTGAAATGAAATTGTTGGAATATTTCATTAGTGTTTGGTTGTGGTTTAAATTGTCACAGTTTCATGTTCTAGATTGTTCAAAGTTTATTTTGAATTTCTTTCTTTGAAATGCAAGAGTTGGAATATTTCAGTAGTGTTTGGATGTGGTTTACCTTGTCACACTTACATTTTCTTGATTTTTCAAAGTTCATTTTGAATTTCTTTCATTGAAATTAAATAGATTGAATATTTCAGTAATGTTTTGTAGTGTTTTAAATTGTAAAAGTTAAATTTTCTTGATATTTAAAAGTTAATTTTGAATTTCTTTCTTTGAAATGCAAGAGTTGTAATATTTCAGTAGTGTATGGTTATGGTATACCCTGTCAAAGTTACATTTTCATGATTTTACAAAGTTCATTTTGAATTTCTTTAATTGAAATGCAAGAGTTGGAATATTTCAGTAGTGTTTGGTTGTGGTTTAACTTGTCACAGTTACATATTCTTGATTTTTCAAAGTTCATTTTGAATTTCTTTCATTGAAATGCAAGAGTTTGAATATTTCAGGAGCGTTCGGTTGTGGTTTACCTTGTCAAAGTTACATTTTATTGATTTTTTCATATTTCATTTTGAATTTGTTTCATTGTAAAGATATTGTTGTCATATATCAGTAGTGTTTGGTTGTGGTTTAACTTGTCAAAGTTACATTTTCTTGATTTTTCAAAGTTCATTTTGAATTTCTTTCGTTGTAATGCAAGAGTTGGAATATTTCAGTAGTGTTTGGTTGTGGTTTAACTTGTCAAAGTTACATTTTCTTGATTTTTCAAAGTTCATTTTGAATTTCTTTCTTTGAAAAGCAAGAGTTGGAATATTTCAGTAGTGTTTTCTTGTGGTTTACCTTGTCACAGTTAAATTTTCTTGATTTTTTAAAATTTCATTTGAATTTCTTTAGTTGAAATGCAAGAGTTGGAATATTTCTGTAGTTTCTGGTTATTGTTTAACTTGTCAAAGTTACATTTTCTTTATTTTTTCAAATTTCATTTTTAATTTCTTTCGTTGAAATGCAAGATTTGTAATATTTCAGAAGTGTATGGTTATGTTTTAACTTGTCACAGTTACATTATCTTGATTTTTCAAAGTTCATTTTGAATTTCTTTCGTTGAAATGCAAGAGTTGGATTATTTCAGAAGTGTTTGGTCGTGATTGAACATGTAACAGTTACATTTTCTTGATTTTTCAAAGTTCATTTTGAATTTCCTTCATTGAAATGCAAGAGTTGTACTATTTCAGTAGTGTTTGGTATTGGCTTACCTTGTCACAGTTACATTTTCTTGATTTTTAAAAGCTCATTTTGAATTTATTTCGTTGAAAATCAAGAGTTGGAATATTTCAGTAGTGTTTGCTTATGGTTTACCTTGTCACAGTTACATTTTCTTGATTTTTCAAAGCTCATTTGAATTTCTTTAGTTGAAAAGCAGGAGATGGAATATTTCAGTAGTGTTTGGTTATGGTTTAACTTGTCACAGTTACAATTTCTTGATTTTTAAAATTAATTTTGAATTTCTATCTTTGAAGTGCAAGAGTTGGAATATTTCAGTAGTGTTTGGTTCATGGTTTACCTTAGATCACAGAATTAATCGATTTTGTCTTCGGAGTTTTTCAAACTTCATTTTGAATTTCTTATCTTTGAAATGCAAGAGTTGGAATATTTCAGTAGTGTTTGGTTGTGGTTTACCTATGTCACAGTTACATTTTCTTGATTTTTCAAACTTCATTTTGAATTTCTTTCTTTGAAATGCAAGAGTTGGAATATTTCACTAGTGTATGGTTGTGGTTTACCTTGTCACATGTACACACATGTATACACATGTACACACATGTGCATATCATGAGTGCTCATGATAAGTTAACCTAACCTTTCCGGTGAGTATGGTTAGGTTAGACTAGATTCAGTTAGGTTAGATTAGACTAGGTTAGGTTAGCCTACGTACGCTTCACTTAGGTTAGCTGAGGTTAGGTGAGAGACATGCGAAAAGTTAGGTGTATTATTAGGTTAGGTGAGGTAAGAGTAGGCTAGGTGAGGTTAAGTTAGGTGCGGCTAGGTTAGCCTACGTACGCGCGCGAACGTAGGCGAACCTAGCCTAACCTAACTTAACCTAACCTAGCCTAATCTAAACTAACCTAACCTCATCATACACCTAACTTTTCGCATGTCTCTCACCTAACCTAAGCTAACCTAAGTGAAGCGTACGTAGGCTAACCTAACCTAGTCTAATCTAACCTAACTGAATCTAGTCTAACCTAACCATACTCACCGGAAAAGGTTAGGTTAACTTATCATGAGCACTCATGATAAGCACATGTGTGTACATGTGTATACATGTGTGTACATGTGACAAGTTAAACCCCAACCATACACTAGTGAAATATTCCAACTCTTGCATTTCAACGAAAGAAATTCAAAATGAACTTTGAAAAATCAAGAAAATGTAACTGTGACAAGGTAAACCACAACCAAACACTACTGAAATATTCCAACTCTTGCATTTAAAATAAAGAAATTCAAAATGAAGTTTGAAAAATCAAGAAAATTTAACTGTGACATGGTAAACGACAACAAAACACTACTGAAATATTCCAACTCTTGCATTTCAACGATAGAAATACAAAATTAATTTGAAAAATATAGAAAATGTAACTGTGACAAGGTAAACCATAACCAAACACTACTGAAATATTCCAACTCTTTCACTTCAACGAAATAAATTAAAAATGAACTTTGAAAAATCAAGAAAATGTAACTGTGGCAAGGTAAACCATAACCAAACACTACTTAATTATTCCATCTCCTGCTTTTCAACGAAAGAAATTCAAATGAGCTTTGAAAAATAAAGAAAATGTAACTTTGACAAGGTAAACCATAAGCAAACACTACTGAAATATTCCAACTCTTGCTTTTCAATGAAATAAATTCAAAAATGAGCTTTGAAAAATCAAGAAAATGTAACTCTGACAAGGTAAACCAAGACCAGACACTACTGAAATAGTACAACTCTTTCATTTCAATGAAAGAAATTCAAAATGAACTTTGAAAAATCAAGAAAATGTAACTGTGACATGGTAAATTACGACCAAACACTACTGAAATACTCCAACTCTTGCATTTCAAAGAAATAAATTAAAAAGGAACTTTGAAAAATCAAGAGAATGTAACTGTGACAATGTAAACAATAAACACACACTTCTGAAATAATCCAACTCTTGCATTTCAAAGAAACAAATTCAAAATGAACATTGAAAAAATCAAGAAAATGTAACTGTGACAAGGTAAACCATAACCATACACTACTGAAATATTCCAACTCTTGCATTACAAAGAAATAAATTCAAATGAACTTTGAAAAAATCAAGAAAATGTAACTGTGACAAGGTAAACCACAAGTAAACACAACTGAAATATTCCAACTCTTGCTTTTCAACGAAATAAATTCAAAATGAACTTTTAAAAATCAAGAAAATGTAACTTTGACAAGTTAAACCACAACCAAACACTACTGAAATATTCCAACTCTTGCATTTCAATGAAAGAAATTCAAATTAACATTGTAAAATCAATAAGATGTAACTTAGACAAGGTAAACCACAACCCAACCCTACTGAGATAGTCTAACTCGTTCATTACGATGAAACAAATTCAAAATGCACTTTGAAAAATCATAAAAAGATAACTTTGACTAGGAAAACCACAACAACACGATCGTGACATATTCAAACTCTTGCATTTCAATGAAATAAATTCAAAATGTACTTTGTAAAATCAAGAATATGTAACTGTGAAAAGGTAAACAATGATCAAACACTACTGAAATATTCCAACTCTTGCAATTCAATGAAAGAAATTCAAAATGAACTTTGGAAAATCATGAAAATGTAACTTTGACAAGGTATATCATAACCATACACTACTGAAATATTCCAACTCTTTCATTTCAACGAAAGAAATTCAAAATGAACTTTGAAAAATCATGAAAATGTAACTTTGACACGTTAAACCACAACCAAACAGTACTGAAATATTCCAACTCTTGCATTTCAATGAAAGAAATTCAAAATTAACATTGATAAATCAAGAAAATGTAACTGTGACATGGTAAACAACAACCAAACAATACTGAAATATTCCAACTCTTGCATTTCAAGGTAAGAAATTCAAAATAAACTTTGAAAAATCATGAAAATGTAACTGTGACAAGGTAAACCACAACCAAACACTACTGAAATATTCCAACTCTTGCATTTCAACGAAAGAAATTCAAAATGAACATTGAAAAATCATGAAAATGTAACTTTGACAAGGTATATCATAACCATACACTACTGAAATATTCCAACTCTTGCATTTCAACGAAAGAAATTCAAAATGAACTTTGAAAAATCAAGAAAATGTAACTGTGACAAGGTAAACAACAACCAAACACTACTGAAATATTCCAACTCTTGCATTTCAACGAAAGAAATTCAAAATGAACTTTGAAAAATCAAGAAAATGTAACTGTGACAAGGTAAACCACAACCAAACACTACTGAAATATTCCAAATCTTGCATTTCAACGAAAGAAATTCAAAATGAACTTTGAACAATCAAGAAAATTTAACTGTGACAATGTAAACCACAACCAAAAACTACTGAAATATTCCAACTCTTGCATTTCAACTAAATAAATTCAAATGAACTTTATAAAATAACGAAAATGTAACTGTGACAAGGTAAACCACGACCAAACACTACTGAAATATTCCAACTCTTGCTTTTCAAAGAAAGAAATTCTAAATGAACTTTGAAAAATCAAGAAAATGTAACTGTGACAAGGTAAAACACGACCAAACACTACTGAAATAGTCCAACTCTTGCATTTCAACGACAGAAATTCAAAATGAACTTTGAAAAATCAAGAAAATGTAACTATGACAGGGTAAACCATGACCAAACACAACTGAAATATTACAACTATTGAATTTCAATGAAAGAAATTCAAAATGAACTTTGAAAAATCAAGAAAATTTAAATGTGACAGGTTAAACAACAAAAAAACACTACTGAAATATTCAAACTATTTCATTTCAACGAAATAAAATCAAAATGAAATTTTAAAAATCAAGAAAATGTAACTGTTACAATTGAAACAACGAAAACCCACTATTGAAATAGATCAACACGATATGTAAGATGAATTAAAATCGAAATTTACAATGAAAAATCAAGAAAATGGAAAGGTTAAAGTTTAAACAAACAGCAAACACTACTCAACTATTCCAACACGGTTTTTTCAATCAATAAGATTCAAATGTAATTTGTAAAAACCTGTGCAATGAGCTGTTAACAGGGCAAACTCCAGCCCGCAATAAAGAAATCGTAAAAATCAGGCATTACAAATACAGTAGTTCAAATTAAACTTTGTAATATAAAGAAACTGTAAATTTGACAAGTTCAACCACAACCAAACACTACTGAAATATTCCCACTCTTTATTTTCAACGAAAGAAATTCAAAATAAACTTTGAAAAATCAAGAAAATGTAGCTTTGACAAGGTAAACCAGAACCAAACACTACTGAAATATTCAAACTCTTGCATTTCCACGAAAGAAAATCAAAATGAACTTTGAAAAATCAATAAAATGTACGTGTGAAAAGGTAAAACATAATAACACGATAATTAAATATTCCAACTCTTTAATTTCAACGAAACAAATTCAAAATGAACTTTGAAAAATCAAGAAAAAGTAACTATGATAAGGTATACCACAATCATACACTATTGAAATATTACATCTCTTGAATTTCAAAAAAAGACATTCAAAATGAACTTTGAAAAATCAAGAAAATGTAACTGTGACAAGGTAAACCACAACCAAACACTACTGAAATATTTCAACTCTTGCATTTCAACGAATGAAATTCAAAATGAACTTTGAAAAATCATGAAAATGTAGCTATGACAAGGTAAACCACAACCAAACACTACTGGAATATTCCAACTCTTGCATTTCAACGAAAGAAATTCAAAAAGAACTTAGAAGAATCAAGAAAATGTAACTGTGACATGGTAAACCAAAACCAAACACTAGTGAAATATTCCAACTCTTGCATTTCAATGAAAGAAATTCAAAATAAAATTTGAAAAAACAAGAAAATGTAACTGTGACAAGGTAAACAACAACATCACACTACTTAAATATTCCAACTCTTGCATTTCAATGAAAGAAATTCAAAATGAAGTTTGAAAAATAAAGAAAATGTAACTGTGACAAGATAAACCACAACCAAACACTACTGAAATATTCCGTCTCTTGCATTTCAACGAAAAAAATTCAAAATAAACTTTGAAAAATCAGGAAAATGTAACTGTGACATGGTAAACCACAACCAAACACTAGTGAAATATTCCAACTCTTGCATTTCAATGAAAGAAATTCAAAATAAACTTTGAAAAATCATGAAAATGTAACTGTGACATGGTAAACCACAACCAAACACTAGTGAAATATTCCAACTCTTGCATTTCAAAGAAAGAAATTCAAAATGAAATTTGAAAAATTAAGTGAATGTAACTGTGACAAGGTAAACCTCTACCAAACACTACTGAAATATTCCAACTCTTGCATTTCAACAAAAGAAATTCAAAATGAACTTTGAAAAATTAAGGGAATGTAACTGTGACAAGGTAAACCACGACCAAACACTACTGAAATATTCCAATTCTTGCATTTCAAAGAAAGAAATTCAAAATGAACTTTGAAAAATCAAGACAATGTAACTGTGACAAGGTTAACCGCAACCAAACACTAGTGAAATATTCCAACTCTTGCATTTCAACGAAAGAACTTCAAAATGAACTTTGAAAAATTAAGTGAATGTAACTGTGACATTGTAAACCACAACCAAACACTAGTGAAATATTCCAACTCTTGCATTTCAACGAAAGAAATTCAAAATGAACTTTGAAAAATTAATGGAATGTAACTGTGACAAGGTACACTACAACGAAACAATACTGAAATATTCCAACTAGATAATAACAACTAAATAAATACAAAATTAAAATTGAAAAATTAAGAGAATGTAACTGTGACAAGGTAAACCACGACCAAACACTACTGAAATATTCCAACTCTTGCATTTCAACGAAAGAAATTCAAAATGAATTTTGGAAAATAAAGAAAATGTAACTGTGACAAGGTAAACCGCAACCAAACACTACTGAAATATTCCAACTCTTGCATTTCAACGAAAGAAATTCAAAATGTACTATCAAAAATTAAGTGAATGTAACTGTGACATGGTAAACAGCAACAAAACACTACTGAAATATTCCAACTCTTGCATTTCAAAGAAAGAAATTCAAAATGTACTATCAAAAATTAAGGGAATGTAACTGTGACATGGTAAACTACAACATCACACTAGTGAAATATTCCAACTCTTGCATTTCAACGAAAGAAATTCAAAATGAACTTTGAAAAATTAAGGGAATGTAACTGTGACATGGTAAACTACAACATCACACTACTGAAATATTCCAACTCTTGCATTTCAACGAAAGAAATTCAAAATGAACTTTGAAAAATCAAGAAAATGTAACTGTGACAAGGTAAACCACAACCAAACACTACTGAAATATTCCAACTCTTGCATTTCAATGAAAGAAATTCAAAATGAACTTTGAAAAAATCAGACCTTTGGAGGGGGAGGGGCCGGGGGCAGGGGGTCGTTCTGTGTCTCAATGCACAAAAAAAGTATAAAAAATGGGGAGGGAATGGGGGAGGGGAGGAGGAGGAGGAGGAGGAGGTGGGAGGAGGAGGAGGAGGAGGTGGGAGGAGGAGGAGGAGGAGGTGGGAGGAGGAGGAGGAGGAGGAGGAGGAGGAGGAGGAGGAGGAGGAGGAGGAGGAGGAGGAGGAGGAGGAGGAGGTGGGAGGAGGAGGAGGAGGGGGCCGGGGGAGGGCCTTTGGGGCACAGGGAGGGCCTTTGGGGCACAGGGAGGGCCTTTGGGTGTCTGGGTGACATTTGGGGACCGGTGGATGGCCTTTGGGACCCCGTTGGTCCTTTGGGAGCTCGATGGGCCTTTGGGGGCCCGAGGATGGCCGTTGAGGGTCTGGGGTGGGCCTTTGGGGGCGCCGGTGGCCCTTTGGGAGCTTGGGGGACCTTTGAGTGTCCGGGGGGCAGTTGGGGGCCTGGGGGACATTTGGGTCCGGTGGAGGGCCTTTGGGAGCCCGGTGGACCTTTGAGGACCGGGGGCTTCCTTCGGGGTTGGGGTATGAGGATTGGAACCCTTTGGGGTTGGGTGAATTGTTATGTAACGGGGAAAATCATATGTAAGCAGGTCTCTGATTGGCTGAGAAGGAGGATGTATCCGACTCGATGATTGGCTGAGAAGGACACATGTGATCTAACTGTTTCCTATTCCAGGACATCTTGACATTCACCCCTAGCATGCACTTGTCCAAAAACAACAATAATAAATAAATCCCTCAGGCCTAAAGATTAAAGAAGCCTTAATGTTTCTTAATTCCCTCTTCGTGAATCAACAATTTCCCCGCCGATTATGTAAATCAATTTCTCAGGTTAAGCTAACCAAACAACAATGAAGCCATGTTTGTTTCATAATTTCCCCTTCGTGAATCAATAATTTCCCCTAGCGATTATGTAAATCACAGATTAAAGAAGCCATGTTTGTTTCTTAATTTCCCCTTCGTGAATCAACAATTTCCCCTTCGATTACACAATCAATTTCTCGGAAATTCACTTCCCCTTCGATTACGCAATCAATTTCTCGGAAATTCACTTCCCCCTCGAGTCCTAGATCAATAACACTGTTCCCGTTAGAATTCTATGCGCAGGTGCAACCTTCGCCCCGGAGTTATTACACATAGAAAAAACAAATAAATCGATCTTGGAAAAAGAGGTCATTGACCCCATTAACCACGTGTTCTCCCTAGGGACTCTATGATCATATTGTTTCATAAATCCCCATGCTCGTTAATCAATAATTCCCCCATAGATTATGTAAATCACCCCTCATGTCATTCGCACGTGGTCAAAAAACAACAGATCGATTGACCTTGACACACCCACAGTAGACTCGATAGATAATACTTGAAAAAATTATGACACGTCATCATAAAACTAAATAGTAGATGGCAGCAGGGGTGGGTGACCGGAGCTTTAGGGTCACTTCTACTTATGCCTTGGGGGCATATAAGGTTCTTATAGAAAGTAGAAACTTCAAAAAGGGCTTATTCGGTTGAAAATTGAAAGGGCTAGTGCCCTTTTTAATAGTCAAAATTGATTGGAGGGCATCTAACTCTCCTCTCACGCCCACCATTTCCCCAAACACATCCAATCAAAATTTTGAGATAGCCGTTTTGTTCAACGTAGTTTATAATTCTAGAAATTAGTCTTTGAGGGTGACACCCCCCCTCATAACACTCAGGGCAAAGGTTGTAAGTTATGCCCTGGGGAAATATAAGGTTTTTTATAGCAAGTGTTGTTGCAGAAACTTCAAAAAGGGCTCATTATTATGCAAATTGAAAGGGCTAGTGCCCTTTTTAATAGTCAAAATGATTGGGTGGCAACTAACCCCCTTCTCACGCCCACCATGTCCTCAAACAAATTCAATCAAAATTGTGAGATAGCTATTTTGTTCAACGTAGTTTAAAATCCTGGAAACTAGGTCTTTGATGATGACAACCCCTCTCCCCAGAGCCCTCAGGGTAAGGGTTGTAAGTTATGCCCTATGGGCATAAGCTATAAGGTTTTTATAGAAAGTGGTATCGTAAAAACTTCAAAAAGTGCTCAATCGATTGGAAATTGAAAGGGCTAGTGCCTTTTTTAAAATTCAAAATGATTGGGTGGCAACTAACCCCCCTCTCACGCCCACCATTTCCTCAAACACATCCAATCAAAATTGTGAGATAGCTATTTTGTTCAAAGTAGATGAAAGTTCTAGAAATTAGGTATTTGAGGATGATAACCCCACAGCCCTCAGGGTAAGGGTTGTAAGTTATGCCCTATGGGCATAAGCTATAAGGTTTTTATAGAAAGTGGTATCGTAAAAACTTCAAAAAGTGCTCAATCGATTGGAAATTGAAAGGGCTAGTGCCTTTTTTAAAATTCAAAAGTAATTGGAGGGCAACTAACCCCCTCTCACGCCCACCATTTCCCAAAACTACTTTCTAAAAGCTAAAGCCCTATGCTTTCTAAAAGCAAGAATATAATTTGTACTTTACAGAAAATAATTCTATTTTCTGAATTATTTTCAGTTATTAATGAAAGGGCTAGTGCCGTTTTTAAAAGTCAAAAGTAATTGGAGGGCAACTAACCCCCCTCTCACGCCCACCATTTCCCAAAACTGCTTTCTAAAAGCTAAACCCCTATGCTTTCTAAAAGCCAGAATATAATTTGTACTTTACAGAAAATAATTCTTTTAAAGTTTTTCATTTTTATAACTTTAAGAAATCGAAAATTTAATTAAAATTTTAAGGAATAAATATCAGCATATGTATATTGAACTGATAATGGTGATTTTTTTCAGTAAATTCATTTAAATTTTTTCAGTAAAGTAAAAATTATATTTTGGCTTTTAGAAAGCACAGGGGTTTAGGACCCTACTCATATTAATTTCTGCTAGTTTTGAATTTGACTCTATTGTTTATTTTAATTTCTGTTTGTTTTGGGTTTTATTTATTTATTGATACTGATTTTTAGTATTTGCATGCTTGGTAGATTATTTGGTTCTATTATAGTTCATTTTTGGTTTAATGGAGTTCTTTACTTTTTTTGAAAAACTTATTTTGTCGAAAAAGTTTTTTCAATTAATTTACTAAAAAATAGCAACTCTGTCTATTGCATCGCACAATACTTCGCTCGTGACCAGGTTTCCTGTGCATTTTGTGTGTCTTAGCTGTAAGGTAAGAGCCTTAATGTTTAATAAATCGCCATTTCACCATCAGGAAAATACATTTCAATTCTAATTGGATGTTCGTTATCAAACGTCCATTTCATTTGAATTTAAGGAAATAATAACCATGGCAATCAACTTTTTCGATAATAATAGCTCAAACTTGGAAATACATGATCATAAAATAGCTAGTACAACATTGACTAAAGCCGAAATAAAAAAAATCATTGTATCTTGTTTTGGGATTTGTATTGCCCTACGTGTACTTTTTTGTATAAGCGACAAGCATTGTTCTTAACGCTGCTTTTATCAATAAATAAATGAATAAAAACGATTACCTCACTGTCTGAAGACGCCCGAGTTTCAGATTCTGAATCAAGGACAAGATTTATAACATCCGGTGTTGAGATTGCACTTCTATTTTTCGCCAATTTCGCAATTTCTAAATCCAGCTTAAGTTGCTTCAATGGAGATGAAACATTGAAATCAACTGACGACCTTTTAGCTGTCCTTGAGTATGAACTGTCCCTACTCCCAGGGTTCGAGCAGTCAGTGCTTAAACTTTCTCTCCTAAAGCAAATTCTTCTCCCGACAGGCTTACAAGTCTGATGATCAAGATTCGCTACTGTTACAGGTCTTTCTAGAATTAGATCCGGTAATTCATCTTCGTCTTTCACAGAATCGTCGGTATTTAAGCCGCTTTTCAACTTCTGCTGCGTGTAAAAGAATGGATTCTTTTGACGAGTCCGTTTAGAGTCAAAAACAGGAATCTCACTCGTAAGGTATTTTAAAAGCAGTGAACTGCTTTGAATTGGAGCGCTTTCAAGAGGCTCCAGACCTAGATCATCCATATTAATTGTTGAAAGCATGTATTCGTTTTTAAAGTTGTTCTTTCCTACAATAGGATCACTTTGTGTTAAAATCGATGAAGTGCAATTGCTTGCACATTGTGCCTCGCTATTCTCGGTACTTATTTCCTTCCCTATGACTTCAAGGACATCATCTAAATTTATTTCAAATGTGTCACTTTCAAACGGAAAAGAACCACTGAAATTTCGGATTTCAGTTGGATTCAATATTTCACTCATATTCTTATTTTCGTTACTGAAGAAATCAAAGTCTGTATACACATTCATAGTAAAAGATAAACTAGCTTCAAACCAACTTTTGTTTTGACTATAGTTTAAAATATTCAGTTCAAAGAAGGTCATCCACTGCACAGCTTACTCCACTCTCCAATGCTATTAGATGATAATCCTTTGAAATTTTCAACAATTAGAAGAGAAATTGGAAAAGCTTTTGAAGTGCTAAATGGTCGAACGGAAGTATCATCAGGGTACCAACCGTCACCTAAATCTCTTGCTGACCCATAGAGTTGAGCCATCTTGAAAATATGCTGAAACAAAGAAGAAACAAAAATTAAACTTGTAAAATATTTATAATCATTGTGTTCAGAAAGTCACTTGGATCAATACGGATTCATGGAGAAAAGGTACTGTTCAGCAATCTGAAGCTGTTAAAAGTAAATAACTGAACTTGATTAGCTGTTAATTATGTTCCTTTTTGTAGTGTTGTTAATGTTAGCTCTGTTTTTTTTTTAGTTGCTGCTAGAATTCATTAACAAAAAGCAGTTGATAAAGATATGAAAGCTCCCTTTTTTCGCGCTATTTTGTTTTGATTTGGTGCCTTATAAAAAAAAAGTATAATATATGGAATCCCTTGTAAGTGCCTTAATTAAGTTCACAGCACATTTTCAGCAATAAATAGCTAAATTGTGCGACGATGGTGCCTCTGAGACATGAAAAATAGGGTGAAACGTGAAATAGGTGGCACAGATACACTATGAAGAACTGCAATAATACACTATGGAAAACACAAGCCGTATCAAGGGATTCAAGATTATTTTTTCCTAGCTTAGAAACAAGTTGTCACAAGTGTAATGGTATATTTTAGCTCCACCTATATTCTTTCCATTTTCAAACTTCCTTATTTAATACTTACTGGATTCTAATGCGTATCAACAGAATCAGTATTCGTATAAACTGGCAAACAATTTTAAAGAATTTATGAACCCTGTTGTAGTTGCCGCAATGGCTACAACACAGTAAAGAACAAAGTACGGCCCCTAGCAACCGAAAGTTTAGAACCATGGTTTGATAAAACTGTCTAGCGAGAAAATTTTTATTTAGGAATAGTGCCTATGAGTTAGCCTTATCTTAATAGTGAAAGTTTATTGCGAAAAAAATAGAAATTTTGAATATGGGCACTAAACCCCTCGGAAGTGACCATAAATTGAACTGAAAATTGAACCATTGGAATTATCATGGATAAAAATCCCAGACCCAAGGTCTCCCCCCCATTTGAAAACACAATCATATTTAATCATATTTAAGCCTGTGTATCAATGATGTGTCTTTTTTTTTGTAAGCACTAGCGGAACACTACAACATCATAAGGAATTATTTAAAGGCTCTATTTAAAGACAATTCTTATATTTACACTCTTTTTATAAACAGTTATTGATGACACTATATCTTAAAACGACTTAAGGCACCAAAAATGCCATTTTTTGGTACTATTTCTGGAGTGGAAAGGCTCGAAGTATTACAAATGTACCTTTAAATCTCCGTGGTTGCCCGAATTTCTTGGGATTTTGAAAGAACTTCACAATTTCATTAGGCCTAAAAGACAAATTGACACTCCCTCCCCCAAAATACTGCATAGCGGAGAAATTCACATTCTTTTTGGAACATTTATTCAGTCTTTTGGCGCTTGAAACAAGAGCTCAAATATGATCTACAAGAATGGAATGATGGCGCTGAAGGTTAGAGTCTCAGCCTGTAATGTCAATTTCCATCTTGGCTAGAACTAAAAATTTTAATCTCTTATTTCACTTCTACAAATTAATCTTGAAAATATATTTGTCACTGCAGCATTTACGTCGTTTCGGGGGGCAAGGGGGCAATTTAGAGAAAAAACTGTTATATAACCAATACCCCTTGACTCTTCGGATGTAGACCCTCTTACCCCCCCCCCCCAATAAAAATGCTGGAGATAGGCCTCTGTACTGCAGTGACTCGTGTCTTCTTTTTGTTATGTTGAGGTTGCGGCAGTAGCATCTGCCTAGTAAATGTAAAACCTCAGCTCTTTGTAGCCAACATAAAAAAAAAAGCAAAAAAAAAGCGAAACTGTCTCGTGAGGAAAATGCCACAATTTTTCTCTTAGAGCGTTTAGCATAAGAGAATTTTCTAATTCAGTAAAGCGGGATGTAACCTGTGCCTCTCTAGAAAATTCTTCTTTTTTCTATGGGGTATTTTTAAACTACACACTACTACAGTACTAAAATATCAGCTTGCCCAGAAAAAAGGAATTTTCTTCGCCAGAGGGGATTTGAAAATTTTGACAAGTCCATTTTTTCGTTTTTTTTTATTCCAAATGGGTTGAAATTTTAAAAGAAAGTATGTGAAAATGACATATTTATGTTGTTTTAATTTCTCAAAGTTTGAAGCTAATTTTCAAGCATAAGTGGCCTTGGTACTTATGTATTATACGAGAAACACACGAGAATTTGGATCGAACTAAGATTTGGGATTTGCCAAAGACCGAAGAATAGGCAAGTATATTTTTCGAGGATAAGGGGTTGTTGCCCAAAACAAAAGAGTGCGTCAATGGACACACAATGACTTTGTACTCTTACAAGAAGCAACATCTTTTAAGTGTAAAACTAGGCTATGTTTGAAAACCGTCAATTTGCGTGTCAATACGTGGTTTTCAAAAAGTAAAATACCATTTGTTACTGTAGTTCGTTTCATTTGCTAATAAAGTGTTATATTTTCATCATATTTTGTTTTATTTCATTAGCATTAACCAAACTTCACTTTTCGAGTGTTTCTCGTGTAATACGTAAGTACCGTGGCCTTGTTCATTTTGGCTTCTCAGCGACCATCAATACTTTTAGGAAGATGCGCAAGTTTCTAAGTATGTCAAATTTCTTTCTTGTTAGATACATTACGCAAGATGTTCACTAAATTAGGCTTGACCCGAGCAAAAAGGCCTTAAGCGGATACCCGACATTAAAATGCACAGGCATAATTCTGATTACTTAAGGAAACCGAAATCCAAATATCAGAGAGGAGACAAATTAAAAACGCCTAATCAGCAATTTGCGTTTTTCGACCAATTATCTATCTTATTTTGTTTCGGACCTTGTCTATAAGTGTAAAAGGTCCCTCATAATTTCAAATTGAAAAGGTGATTCTGTAAACTTCTGCTGCCAGGGGCTTCTGAGCTATGTCCGACTAACTGTTGCCACAAATTTGAAAATAATGTGAACTTAGTAAACCTTACTAACTTACAGGCACGTTAATCAGGGGCAAACTCATAGACTTGGAAAAAAAATTCTTTGCATTCTCATTGAAAAAGCCCTTTCTCGTATTGTCATTGTAAGAACAACAAAAGTACCTCCTCCCCCTATAAATTAAAAAAAGGAATCATTTCCCTCCCCTCTATTTTCGTGAATTGAAGCCCCTGTTAATCTGTCCTGAAAATAATAATATTCTGTAACAAGACCGTAACCAGGGGGGTGGGGTTAGAGTGCTTCAACCCCCTTCCCGAAATGTTTGTCCAACTCTTAAAAACGTAACAAAAATGATTATGAACAAATTTTTGGTGTTTTTTTTTTAAACAACCCCCTTTCCCTAAAAACAAAATCCTGATACGGCCCTATTCTGTAGACTTCTTGTGTTTATTTTACGCGTCAACTAACCTCAACCGGCTGGAAAAAAAATTCTATGTATTCACAACACAACTCCAAGAAAGGTAATCACTATGAGCCAGGGTAAAATAAGTTACGCTTGCCTGAACTCTTGCAAGAACATATTGAAAATTCCTTATAGAGAGGGTAAACTTATAGAAAACCATCACTCCTGCCTGATTGAAACTCTCCTGAGGCAACTTCGGAAATTTCGCTGGATCATAACCGGAGGTTGATGCTTTTATCAGTGATGCATGTGTAACAGTAAGTGGTATAAAAAAATTTAGTCGTCTTACCGAATCCCTAGGGATTTGATCAAGCTAGTAAGAATTGTTCTAGATGGTTTGAACAAATCCTTAAAAAAAACCATCTAATTGACAAAATTTACGGTAGTTTTCTCATTGAAACCTAAATGGGATAAATTCATGCGGCGTGAACTTGGATTATTTTTAGTCAGTCGTTTAAACTGTATCTGACCGAAATTCTTGTTTCCTGGTCCTGACAAATGACCTCTGGTATCAATTCACAAGACTTTGGGCGGGGGAGGGAATATATTTTTTAGATTGCCTTTTGGAAAATTTACCATTTTTCAATGAAAATACCAAGAAAAGGGCACTTTACAATGAAAATTCTTCCAAAAATGTATTTTTTTTTTATTTTCGAAAAATTAAGCGATGTTTTAGTGCTTAAACTTCAAAAAACTATGTTTTTAGTTGACTTTTTTTAACTATTCCGATAATGGCCATTCCAACTTCAAGCAGCTCATGACTGAAAATGATTAATATTTTGCCTGTCTTGTCTTATTTAAGTTTTTGTTGCTTTTGACTGTGTCTTTTATCCAAACCGTAATTGTTGCACTATAACCTGCCCAGTAGGCAAAGTCATATAATCAAAAGAACAATCTCAGACTCTCAGTCCCCACCTGTCCGCAAGTCTTGTAGACATGGCTGGTCATAAATCTGTGAGTCAGGTTTGGGTCTCCAATTGCCTTCAAATAGCTCACAGAACTGATAGACTTTTTGAATTACTCATACTCTGTGCCAGTGGTGTCGTTTCTGGGGGTAGGGAGGCAGTTACCCCCCAATAATTCGGAGAAAAATTAATATATAACCCATGCCCCTTGATTCTTCGGATGGAGCTCTTGCCCCCCCCCCAATAATAATACTGGATCTACACTCCTGCGCCATGCCTATCTACCTTAATTCTGCCACAAGATGGTTCTTCAGACTATCATCAACAAGTGAAATTAATAATTTTTATAAAACTCATGAAACAGTGAAGCCAGCTTTACCTCTCACAGAGAGTATCTGTCTTGGCTTTACTCTAATCAGCCATGGCTCTCAAGTCTTTTAACACTGCCACCAAGTTGATAATTCGAAAATCAACTTCGACCGATTCGGTTTATTTTACAATTATCAAATTGGTGGAAGTGATAAAGACTTCAGAGCCATGGCTATAGCAAATAATAAAAGTACCATCAGTATGCACAAAAGGTAGCGGTGACAATCTTCTTGTTGTGTCCCTGAAAGTTCTAGACCTTTTCATTACCCATTCACAAAAGCGGTGTAATACTGCCAATTTTGAGTTACTGCCTAGCCATTGGCGATTCTACCCAGTATTTGGCCATGAGGAGCAGCTTTGTCAGTGCGCTGAGATATAATGTATCAATTTTCCAGCTAAAATTGTAACACAAGAGTTTAAATTACACCGTTTGAACAGTCGGCTAAAAGTTTGCGTCGCATCCCATTGCGACGCTGAACGACAGTTATCAAATTGATTTTTCTCATAAACATATTCAATGGCAATGGCAGGAAAAAAACAGGGGAGTGTTAATCTTATTACTTGAAATATAAAGAATACTTCTTTAGATCTCCTCAGCTAAGCGCAATATCAACTGTAAACCACTAAAAGCACTTTAGACGAAACTTGCAGTAACATTAAAACTACAGGCTCCCGTGGCTTCATAACCAAGGCTACCAGCCTGCGCGCCCCCAACAGTTGGTCATCTTCAGAAGCTCTCGATCGTTTCTTCTAAACAAAATCAGGTTAAATTACAAAAAGTAGTTTAACTAAATTGTACAAGCAGTCAGGTTAAACCCTACAAAGGTTATAAAATGGAAAAAAAAGACAAAAGAGGAACTTTCGTTCTAGTTGGCCTTTTTTTCTCATGTTTCTTCTAGTAGCTCGGCTTTTTATTAGCCTCTTCAATAGTTTTTTCCACTTCGAATAAAGATCCAGGAGGGTTTCTTTTTCTTTGAGACGATTGAGTTGGGACTGAGATGCCCCTTCAAAGTGTTTAAACCGAGACTATGTTCAACGCTGATTTTGTTCGGATTGACAGTTGAGAATTTTTACTCTTAAACGATAGAAGTGAACAGGAAAACAATTAGGCTGAGAGTGAAAAGTTCGAGCAGAGGAAAACACTTTGACCCATGAACATCTTCTTGCCCGTAAAACCGAATCCAAAACACGGCTTAATCTGAGTCAATCTAAATATCAAACATAGGGCAAAAGGGTAGTATCTTCCATTCTTAGACGGTATTTTTCACATCATTGTGAGAGTAAATTTGGAAACTGAGTCAGGAGTGGTGCCTAGTTTGACTGATCACACTCTACTCCTACTGCACAGCCTGGATGAAGCCTATTGAAGTTTCTTACTTATGAATAGCCGGAGTAGAAAAAAACTTTCACATCTCATCACTGGACACTAATAACAATTTTCTTCGCTCTTTCTTATGCCAAACTGCGGCAGACAGAAATAATTTTTCTTTGGTACAAACCACTCCCACTCGTCCCCCACAATCCACATACTCGAAATTGACGTGGGAGTTAGTGTTACCTGGGTTTACTAGGGGGGGGGGGCAATTTCATTGGTTTGACTAGGCAACAAGAAGTGGAGTGCAATTGTCTTGCGAGCTTCAGAAAAACAATTATAGGCAAGATTAATCAGGATGTCTTTTGCCTGTAATCGTCTTTTTAGGGCTTCCGCATGCTTCAAAATATACGCCAGGAAGGCTAAAAAAAATAAAAAAAAATAAATAAATAAAACTAGACTTTTTAGTTCGGCAGTAGCCTTTCCTGGCTTGTTGGTTTCCACACGGAAGAATAAAACTAAGCAATCCAGCTGCTCCAAATATAAAGATACAACTGCGTTTCTAGACAACCATCTGTCAAGTTCGGTGTTCTGTTAATTCTAAAAGCTTTCACGTTTCCAACATCTGACTGGTCCGTTTTGGGCTGCGACTAATATAGCCACATACATCCTAAGAAGAAGTATTCAATTTCTTTTAGAAATTGATTCCTATCCTGACAGCGAAGAACTATAACCAAGCTCTTTTTGCTACTCAAGTCTGTGCTCTTGTCAAATATTAAATAAAAAAACAAGTTGTTGCAACTGATGTAAGGAGCAAAATTAAAACTCAAAACGAACAGATCTGTATATGAGGAAGGCTCCCCCTCCCACGACCATCGCTCTTTATGCTAAAGTCTTGAAGTTCTTTAAGAATACTTATCATTCCCCCATGTACTCGTCCCCCACAATCCACATCCTCGACATTGACGTGGGAGCTAGTGTTACCTGGGTTTACTAGGGGGGGGGGCAATTTCTTTGGTTTGACCAGGCAACAAGAAGTGGAGTGCAATTGTCTTGCGAGCTTCAGAAAAACAATTATAGGCAAGATTAATCGGGATGTCTTTTGCCTGAAATTGTCTTTTTAGGGCTTCCGCATGCTTCAAAATATACGCCAGGAAGGCTAAAAAAAAAGAAAAAAAAATTAAACTAGACTTTTTAGTTCGGCAGTGGCCTTTCCTGGCTTGTTGGTTTCCACACGGAAGAATAAAACTAAGCAATCCAGCTGCTCCAAATATAAAGATACAACTGCGTTTCTAGACAACCATCTGTCAAGTTCGGTGTTCTGTTAATTCTAAAAGCTTTCACAATTCCAACATCTGACTGGTCCGTTTTGGGCTGCGACTAATATAGCCACATACATCCTAAGAAGAAGTATTCAATTTCTTTTAGAAATTGATTCCTATCCTGACAGCGAAGAACTATAACCAAGCTCTTTTTGCTACTCAAGTCTGTGCTCTTGTCAAATATTAAATAAAAAAAAAACAAGTTGTTGCAACTGATGTAAGGAGCAAAATTAAAACTCAAAACGAACAGATCTGTATATGAGGAAGGCTCCCCCTCCCACGACCATCGCTCTTTATACTAAAGTCTTGAAGTTCTTTAAGAATACTTATCATTCAAATTCAACGACCCTTGTCTTTGCGCGGTCTTTCTTTAAAAAATATAATAAACAGTCAAACTTTAGCGTAAAGAACAGGGATTAAGGAAAGAGCAGTCCCCTTATATATGGAATAATTTCTGTTCGTTCTAAGTTTTGCTCCTTACTTTCAGTTAAAAAACAATGTTTACTGTTTTTCAAATCAAGCCAGGAAATCTTCTCTCCCCGTACAGAAATTTGCCCGGGAAACTTCCCTCCCTAAGAAAAATTTTTCTTGGAAAATAACCGCCTGCAGAAAATACCTTCAAAAAAATTCCGTATATTTCCCAATAACAAATACTAAGTGTGAACAATGGGCAAATTGCGCAACTAGCAGCCTTTTTCTCAGGGACTGTGGGGGGGGGGGTAATGTCATCCTAAAGACATACCTATTGGAGGTTTCAACTATGCTGAATCAAATGGCTATCTAAAAATTTTGATCAGATGACCTTGGGGGGAAAAGTATGTTGGAGGGGGCTAGTTGCCCTGTAATCTCTTTGGCTACTTTGATTTCCGATCAAATGAGCTCTATCTCGTTTTTCTAGGATCACTAGTTTGAAGAGATTACCCCTGGGAAGAAAAAAACAACAACGACAACAAACAAATAAAACACACATTTGTGATATTTCTTCTGTTAAAAAATACAAAATTCCACATTTTTATACATACGGAGTCTGAAACCTCTACAATAGGGTTCTCGGCAATGCTGAATCTGATGATAAAATTTTCATTAGGATCATTTGGCTTTTCGGGGTTTTTCCCCCTTTTCGAAAGTCAGGCAAATTTCCCCGGGCTCTTAGCTTTTGACGGGTAAAATTAAACGTAATGAATTTTATAGATTTGGAATCAGCATAAAAAGCAAATTCTTTTGATGTATCTATCGACATAACTGATCAGCTGATCAATCTCAAGTGTCTTTTCATTTAACTGGCCTGTTCTATTAGCCAGGAGGCTAATTAATCAAGCAGTACTGCTTTATGCAAATCGATCAATACAATTTCGATTAACCCAGGTTCGGAGTGTTTAAAAATAGTTTTGATGTAATTTCATCATTTAAAGACTAAAAAATGAACCGGTGATGAGAATAATCTTTGCAAATCATGAATAACAAATTCTAAAATCCCTACAAAAAGAACTAAAAGATTTTTTCGAAAGTTTTCGATAAACTTGGTGAAATCTTCGATTAAAAAAAACAGCGAATCAAGCGAAAATGTACAATGAAATTTGAATTATACCAAACAATTTCCAAATGTCCCGGATTATAACAGGACCTCTAAATTGTACCAAAACTGGTGAAATTGCACCGCGTTGGCAACGCTGATTAGGAGGTATATTTGTGGAAAACGCTGCTGAGATTAGATGAATGGAAAGGAGATGGGGCTGCTTAAGATGGGAGAGGTGATTCGAGGGTAAGGGGGCAGTGAACAGAACTCGGTTGTATCCGTGTCCAAGGCAACCAAATAGTACACTGGTCCGAACCTTTTCCATTCAAACAGGAGGCGGCCTTATCATTTGGCTTACATTCTCGTACCCTATCAGCAAGCATTGGCTGACAAACAAGGGTGAATCTGAGGTAGAACACGGAAGTCTCCAACCAAAGTTGACACATGGAAAATACCCTAAAATATCGCGTTGACCCTCTGCTATGGATTTGGTGCTATAGACTGGATATCTAGTAGGAAAACTATGGGAAAAGGAACGTCTTGTCTATTCATACCTGAAAATCAGGATTTTCTACAATTTTGTTGGCTTTTTCAATTATCAAGATTTTTGTTGCATAAATTTCCTCTTTTGCTGTTACACCAGATCGCAAAAGGAAACAAGCGATTTTAATTTAATTTTATTTTTACAAACAAGCCCAACCAAACAGTTGTAGCGCCTAATTTATCTGCATCTGCTCATCGAGCCATACAACAATCAAAAGGGTTAAAAATTAAATAATAAAAGAGGTATTTTTTGAATCGGAAGTAAATAAATGGGTCAAATATAACAGAATAGGATAGCCTAATTAGTCTTTCTAAAAAGATGTTTTGTAGGTAAGTAAGTTACCTAATAACTGTTTAATCTTGAATAATTTTATTATCATCCGCATTATTGCATAGCTTAGATTATAGCTTTAGCTTGGATTTGTCTTTTCCTATAGCAAACAGGAAAATTAAAATTTTTAGAGCTCCATATTGATATTTTTTTCGCTCCTTTCCTTCGATTTTTTTCACACACGTTCCTTATTTTCCAACCTGGTGCCCGCTAAGCGTAAAACTACATAACTGCATGTGGAGGTCGGTTTCAATAAAAATTGATTTCCTAGGTTTTCCTGTTTTTCTAAGACGTATATGCAGGGGCGGCTCATGGGGTAAGAGAAGTAAGCGGTTGCGTAGGGCGGCGAGTGACAGGGAGCGCCTTGAGCAAAGGGTGCCCTCTGTGGCAAAGGGTGTCAGAGGCCCACTCTGTGTCGGAGAGAGAGATCGCCGCCGGGTATAATGTGACTTAATCAAGACAAAAACTATAAGATAATTGCAGGGCCTCCAAAACCGAGATATATCACCAAAAGAATGGTGTTTTTTTTGTGTTTTTTTTTTAAATTGCCTCAACTTGCCCCATGTTTACGTAGGGTAATTGCCTCAACTTTACTTAGGGCAAGTGTAATGATAAATCGAATGAAGCACTTCGACAATGCCAAAGACTAAATTTACACTATGTCCCTCTTATCGTGTATGGGTTCTCGTTTGAACCCCGTTCTGATTCCTGTACTAAACGGACTCTTTTAT
The DNA here is from genome assembly GCF_049724085.1 of Artemia sp. Qi Xiang Cuo. Taxonomy (NCBI): domain Eukaryota; kingdom Metazoa; phylum Arthropoda; class Branchiopoda; order Anostraca; family Artemiidae; genus Artemia; species Artemia sp. Qi Xiang Cuo. The sequence continues at coordinate 32,064,631 of NC_142802.1, read as the reverse complement.
ATACTGCTAGTTTGGTTAATGCTAATGAAATAAAATAAAATAGGATGAATATTTAATAGTTTAGAAACCAATTTGGGCTATTTGCACATTAGGGGTGGGGGGTAAAGCATAGCATATATTATTACGTAACCTAACCTAGGTACCCCCCCCCCCTAAACCCCAAAAAACAACAGGTTAAATATCGTATACGCAATGAAAACCACACTATGCATTATATTAACCTCTAGCGGTGTCTTAAATTATCCCGTCAAAAACGGTTTTTTCGTGACTGGTTTCCATTGCAGTATATAAAAGATTCCGTTTAGTACAGGAAAACCATATTATATCCCAGACACAAAATTGATCAGTGACCACATTGCACTCAAGCGGACGGGAGGGGGGGGAGTAGGAAGGGCATAATAATTATGAGGGGGAGTCCATATATGGGCAAAGAATCCATCTAAGTGTATTGATCTAGGACTCGAAGGGGGAAGGATTTCCGAGAAATTGATTAACATAATCGAGGGGAATTATTGATTCACGAAAGGGGAATTAATTTGCTGTTTCTAAGGGGAATTATTGATCCATGAAAGGGGAATTTATTTGTTGTTTCTAAGGGGAATTATTGATTCAAGAAAGAGGAATTTATTTGTTGTTTCTAAGGGGAATTATTGATTCACGGAAGGAGAATTAGAAATGACATCACTTGTTTCCAAGGAATTATACGGGATTCTAAAGAGATAAATTAATGTTCTATTTTTTAAATATGGCTTCTCAGGTCCTTAGACTTAGCGATAAAATTAATATTCTACCGAAGCCATAATAGTGTTGCTAGGAACACCTTAGAGATGAAGAGATTAACGCGGGAAAGGGTTTTCTAGGAATTTCAAATGTGACAGCGCAGGGATGCCAAAACAAAAGGAACACGCAGAAATTACATTTAGGGGATTATTTGGGCAAAGAAGTTTGAACCTTTTTAGATAATGATTCGAGAAAAACAGTTTGAAACTTTTTAGAAGATGATTTTAGAAGATGATTTAGAAGATAATTTTGGGTGAAACTCCGTATTCGTTACAATACACAAGTTCCATTTGAACAGTGTTGTGAGGTCCCCTACCCTAATCCCAAAGGGCCCCCCTACCCCAACCCCAAAGGGTTATACCCCCCCCCCAACCCCAATGGGCCCCCAGGCCCCCAAATGCCCCCCGAGCCCCCAAAGGCCCCCGACCCCCAAATGCCCCCCGAGCCCCCAAAGACCCCCTGGGGACCCCAAAGAGCCCCCGGCACCCCCAGGGGCCCCCCAATTTTTTTGCCCCCCCCCACTTTATAAATACTTTTTTATAAGCGCATTTGAGAAACAGAAGGGCCTCATCCCCCCAATTTTTGGCTCCCCCTCCCACCATTAGTGTTTTGTTGTGCTTTAACATATCACAGTAACATTCTCTTGATTTTTCAATGTTAATTTCGGATTTCTTTCGTGGAAATGCAAGAATTGGAATATTTCAGTAGTGTTTTGTTGTGGTTTACCTTGTCACAATTACATTCTCTTGATTTGTCAAAGTTCATTTTCGATTTCTTTCTTTGAAATGCAAGAGTTGGAATATTTCACTAGTGTTTTGCCGTGGTTTACATTGTCACAATTAGATTCTCTTGATTTTTCAAAGTTCATTTTGGATTTCTTTCGTTGAAATGCAAGAGTTGGAATATTTTAGTAGTGTTTTGTCGTGGTTTACCTTGTCACAGCTACATTCTCATGATTTTTCAAAGTTCATTTTGAATTTATTTCTTTGAAATGCAAGAGTACGAATATTTCAGTAATGTTTGGTCGTGGTTTACCTTGTCACAGTTACATTCTCTTGATTTTTCAAAGTTCATTTTGAATTTCTTTCATTGAAATGCAAGAGTTTTAATATTTCAGTAGTTTTTTGTCGTGGTTTACCTTGTCATACTTACACTCTCTTTATTTTTCAGTATATTTTGGATGTCTTTCATTGAAATGCAAGAGTAGTAATTTTTCAGTCCTGTTTTGTGGTGGATTAAATTGTCACACTTACATTCTCTTGATTTTTCAAAGTTCATGTTGGATTTATTTAATTGAAATGAAAGAGTTGGAATATTTAAGTACTGTTTTGTAGTGATTAACCTTGTCACAGATTACATTCTCTTGATTTTTCAAAGTACATTTTGGATTTTTTTCTTTGAAATGAAAGCGTTGGAATTTTCCAGTAGTGTTTTGTTGTGGTTTACCTTGTCGCACTTACATTCTCTTGATGTTTCAAAGTTCATTTTCGATTTCTTTCATTGAAATGCAAGAGTTGGAATATTTCAGTAGTGTTTTGTCGTGGTTTACATTGTCACAATTAGATTCTCTTGATGTTTCAAAGTTCATTTTGGATTTATTTCGTTGAAATGCTAAAGTTGGAATATTTTAGTAGTGTTTTGTTGTGGTTTACCTTGTCACAGCTACATTCTCATGATTTTTCATAGTTTATTTTGTATTTATTTCTTTGAAATACAAGAGTACGAATATTTCAGTAATGTTTGGTCGTGGTTTACCTTGTCACAGTTACATTCTCTTGATTTTACTAAGTTCATTTTGAATTTCTTTCATTGAAATGCAAGAGTTGTAATATTTTAGTAGTGTTTTGTCATGGTTTACATTGTCATACTTACACTCTATTTATTTTTAAGTCTAGATTTTATTTATTTCATTTAAATTAAAGAGTTGTAATATTTCAGTCCTGTTTTGTCGTGGATTAAATTGTCACACTTACATTCTCTTGATGTTTCAAAGTTCATTTTGGATTTATTTCATTGAAATGCAAGAGTTGGAATATTTCAGTACTGTTTTGTCGTGGTTTACCTTGTCACAGTTACATTCTCTTGATTTTTCAAAGTACATTTTGGATTTCTTTCGTTGAAATGCAAGAGTTGGAATTTTTCAGTTGTGTTTTGTTATGATTTACCTTGTCACAGTTAAATTCTCATGATTTTCCAAAGTTCATTTTGAATTACTTTCGTTGAAATGCAAGAGTTGGAATTCTTCATAAGTTTATTGTCGTCGTTTACCTCGTCACAAAAATAGTCTCTTTATTTATCAAAGTTCATTTGCTATCTCTTTCTTTGAAATGATAGAGTTGAATTATTTCAGTAGTGTTTCGCTATTGTTTACCTTGGCACAACTACATTCTCCTAATTTTTCAAAGTTCATTTCGGATTTCTTTCATGAAATGCAAGATACGGAATATTTCAGTAGGGTTTTTCCGTGGTTTACATTGTCAAAGTTCAATTTTCTTGATTCTTCAACGTTCAATTTGGATTTCTTTCGTTAAAATGCAAGAGTTGGAATATTTCAGTAGTGTTTTGTTGTGGTTTACCATGTCACAGTTACATTCTCTTTATTTTTCAAAGTTCATTTTGTATTTCTTTCATTGAAATGCAAGAGTTGGATTATTTCAGTAGTGATTTATCGTGCCTTACCTTGTCACAGGTACATTCTCTTGATTTTTTCAAGTTCATTTTTGATTTCTTTCGTTAAAATACAAGAGTTGGGTTATTTCAGTAGTGTTTTGTCATCGTTTATCATGTCAGACCTACATTCTGGTAATTTTTGAAAGTTCATTTTGGATTTCTTTCATTGAAATGCAAGAGTTGGAATATTTCAGTAGTGTTTTGTTGTGCTTTACATTGTCACACTTCAATTCTCTTGATTTATCAAAGTTGATTTTGGATTTCTTTCATTGAAATGCAAGAGTTGGAATATTTCAGTAATGTTTTGTATTAGTTTACCTTGTCACACTTACATTCTCTTGATTTTTCAAAGATCATTTTGGATTTCTTTCGTTGAAACGCAAGAGTTGGAATATTTCAGTAGTTTTTTGCTGTTGTTTATCTTGTCAAGGTTACATTCTCTTGATTTTTCAAAGTTCATTTTGGATTTCTTTCATTGAAATGCAAGAGTTGGAATATTTCAATAGTGTTTTCTCGTGGTTTACCTTGTCACTGTTACATTCTCTTGATTTTTCAAAGTTTATTTTGAATTTATTTCTTTGAAATGCAAGAGTTGGAATATTTCAGTAGTGTTTTGTCATGGTTTACCTTGACAAAGTTACATTCTCTTGGTAAATCAATTTCTCGGAAATCCGTCCCCCTTCGAGTCCTAGATCAATACACTTAGATGGATTCTATGCCCATATATGGACTCCCCCTCATAATTATTATGCCCATCCTACTGGGGGGGGGAAATTAATGCAGATACATTTTCTTTTAAAGTAGATAATTGCCAAGATTTTGAACAAGCACGAGAAGTCCCCGGCCCATATAAAAAATTGTCAGTTTTGGCGAAAATTATCCCTACGCTTACGTTTGAACAATACTATTGATGAAGTGAATGAAAGAATTATTCGTGCTGAAGCCAAACATTGGAACCAAGTTCTCAAACGTTTATTATGCATAATATAGTTTTTAGGAGTCCAAGGGTTTGCGTTTCTAGGGAAAAATTATAGTCTTTTGTAGCGTAATAATGGAGTTTTTTAAAGCTTGTAGAACACGTTGCAAAGTTTGATGGCTTTATGGCTGAACATGTAAGAAGGATTACTTCAAAAGAAACAAATATTCACTACTTTACCAAAAATGTATAGAATGAACTTGTTTATTTCCTTTCGAAAAGGATACAAGACCACATTTTAGAGCAGCTACAACATGCAAAATATTATTCTGCATATTAAATTGCACTCCCGGTGTCAGCCACACAGAGCAAAAGATAATGGTGGAAATATTTGTAAAAGTTGCATTAGATAAGGATATGCTCATAGAAGTCTTTTTTAAGCTTTCCTCCTATTGTCTATTTTTGTGGCGAAGACCGCGGATAAGTATTACTAAAAGAGTTGCAAACACGGGAAATCCTTTAAATAACATGAGAGGCCAAGGATATGAAAAGAGAGTATGTTAGAGTTCAGAAGAGGATCTTTGAGTTAAATCCTCGTGCTTTTTACGTACCACGTGGAAACGACTCACTGAGCCTTGTAATTAACCATACTGCCCTGTATATGACTGTTTCAGCACAATTCAAGAAATCTTCAATTTTTTTCAAGTTCTGCTCACCGATGGAGTATTTTCTTAATAACGTTTCGAATCTTACACTAAAACCACTCTATAACAAACGGTGGGAGAGTAGAATCTAGGCCTTGTTACCTTTGAGGTACCATGTTGAAGAAGCATATGATGCCTTATATGAAGCTTCCCAAGACCAGAAACTCGATGCATCTGGTAGGAACCCCGCCTTGGGACTTGCTAAGAAACTACAAAGCTTAAAGTTTCTGTATTGTTCAGTAACATGGCACGAGATCCTACAGAAGACAAGTATGGTAAGTCGTTGCAAAAAGTGACGAATGATTTGCAAAGTTCGACAGATCTAATAAGAGTGTGCAATTATTTGTACTAAGATGAGATCTGATGAAGGGGTAAATAACGGGATCACCGATGCTAAGGAACTTGGAACAAAATCGTTATTATTCCTGAGTTTGAAAAAAGAAATAACAGTTCGTCAAAGGAAAATAAAAAAACAATTTTCTTATGAGGGGGAAGATGAAACTATAAGTTCTGGAGAACATTCATTTAAGGGTAATTTCTTCTTTGTCGTGCTAGATACTGCAATATCCTCACTAAAGGAGAGATTTGAGCTAATGGAAAACCTTAGTGAAAGTTTTAGATTTCTCTACGACATTCAAAGCTTGCAGAATAAAACAGTTCGTGGTAACGAACTGTAAGTAAGGAGTGACCCGGCTCAATGGTAACCGAAACTCTAAAAACCGGAATTTTGGTACCAATAGATACATCAAAAGAATCAGATTTTGATTTTGATTTCAAATATATAAGTTTCATCAAGTTTAATCTTACCCATCAAAAGTAACGCGCCTGAGAAAATTTTGCTGATTTTTGAAAAAAGGGGGAAAGACCTCCTAAAAGTTATAGAACCTTAATGAAAATCACACCCTCATATTCAGCGTATCAGAGAACCCTACTGTAGAGGTTTCAAGCTCCTATCTACAAAAATGTGGAATTTTGCATTTTTTGCCAGAAGAAAGATCACGGGTGCGTGTTTATTTGTTTGTTGTTTTTTTTCTCGTTTTTTTAGGACCCCAGTGGTCCTAGAATATCGTAAGAGGGCTCATTGAAACGGAAATTAAAAGTTCTAGTGCCCTTTTTAAGTGACCAAAAAATGGAGGGCAACTAGGCCCCCTCCCACGCTCATTTTTTCTCAAAGTCACCCAATTAAAATTTTGAGATAGCCATTTTGTTCAGCATAGTCGAAAATCTAATTAATATGTCTTTTACGATGACTTAATCGCCCACTGTTCCCAGGGGATGGGCTGAAAGCTATTGACTTTGCCATTTGCTTGAATTTTTTATTGGTGATTGGGAAGTATACAGACATTTTCAGTACTTTTTTTTTTTGGTGGGGGGGAGGGGGGCGGGTGAAGGGAGTGACTTGGGCTAATCTTCCTGTGGAAGATGTTTATTTGGGGTAAGGGACATTTGTATGAAGGGGGCGCCGGATTTCCAAGTATTATTTAAAAAACGATCAGAAAGTAAATTAAAAAAAACAAGTTTTTTCAACTGAAAGTAAGAAGCAACATTAGAACTTAAAACGAACAGAAACTATTACGTATATGAGGGTGTATTCCTCAAAGTCAATATCTCGCTCTTTAAGCTACAGTTTTTTTTTTACTGCTTTCAAAAGAGCTATCTATTCTAATTAAACGGCCTTTGTGATTCAGGGGGTTTTGCACTGAAATTTTTTTTAACTTTTAACGTAAAAAGCGTGGTATTGACTAAGGGTATAACCCCATCATATACGTAATAACATAAACGTAATAAAAAAAAAACAATAAAAAAAAAACAAGCGATACGGCTCAATAGTAAGCGAAAGTTTTAAAAACGGAACTTTGATGTCAATAAATGTATCAAAAGAATGGGCTTATAATGCTGATTCTAAATATACAAATTTTGTTAAGTTTAGTATTACAAACAGTTCGTGGTAACGAACTGTAAGTAAGGAGCGACCCGGCTCAATGGTAACCGAAACTCTAAAAACCGGAATTTTGGTACCAATAGATACATCAAAAGAATCAGATTTTTAATTTTGATTTCAAATATTTAAGTTTCATCAAGTTTGATCTTACCCAACAAAAGTTACGCGCCTGAAAATTTTTGGCTGATTTTTGAAAAAAGGGGGAAAGACCCCCTAAAAGTTATAGACCCTTAATGAAAATCACACCATCATATTCAGCGTATCAGAGAACCCTACTGTAGAGGTTTCAAGCTCCTATCTACAAAAATGTGGAATTTTGCATTTTTTGCCAGAAGAAAGATCACGGGTGCGTGTTTATTTTTTTTTTTTTTTTTTTTTTGTTTTTTTCCCCAGGGGTAATCGTATTGACCCAGTGGTCCTAGAATATCATAGGAGGGCTCATTGGAACGGAAATTAAAAGTTCTAGTGCCTTTTTTAAGTGACCAAAAAAAATGGAGGGCAACTAGGCCCCCTCCCACGCTCTTTTTTTTCTCTAAGTCACCCTATTAAAATTTTGAGATAGCCATTTTGTTTAGCATAGTCGAAAATCTAATAAATATGTCTTTTACGATGACTTAATCCCCCACAGTTCCCAGGGGAACGGCTGCAAGTTATGAACTTTGCCCATTGCTTGCATATTGTATTGGTTATTGGGAAGTATACAGACATTTTCAGGAAGATTTTTTTTTTGGGGGGGGGGCTTGAAGAGGGGGTTACTCGGGATAATCTTTCCGTGGAGGATGTTTCTTTGGGGTAAGGGACATTTCTATGACGGGGGCGCCGGATTTCCAAGCATTATTTAAAAAAGATCAAAACTTTAATTAAAAAAAAACAAGTTTTTTCATCTGAAAGTAAGAAGCAACATTAGAACTTAAAATGAACAGAAATTATTATGTATATGAGGGGTTTCTCCCCCAAGTCAATACCTCGCTCTTTACGCTACAGTTTTTTTTAGTGCTTTCAAAAGAGCTATCTATTCTAATTAAACGGCCTTCGTGATTCAGGGGTGTGTGAATTTAAAATTTTTTTTAACTTTTAACGTAAAGAGCGTGGTATTGACTAAGGGGAGAACCCCATCATATACGTAATAACATAAACGTAATAAAAAAAACAATAAAAAAAAAACAAGCGATACGGCTCAATAGTAAGCGAAACTTTTAAAAACGGAACTTTGATGTCAATAAATGTATCAAAAGAATGGGCTTATAATGCTGATTCTAAATATACAAATTTTGTTAAGTTTAGTATTACTCATCAAAGGCTACGAGCCTGAGAAAACACCTGATTTTTTAAAGAGGGGGGAAACATCCCCTAAAAGTGAAAATTTTTTAATGAAAATCACTGTCAGATTCAGCGTATCAGAAAACCCTATAACATAGGTTTCAAGCTCATATCTGCAAAAATCTGCAACTTTGTATTTTTTTCCAGAAGAAAAATATACGACCATAGAATTTCGTTACGTAAGCTAATTTGTAAATTACGTCAGAACCAAATTTAGAGACAGCCATTTAGCAAATAAAGCAAAATTTTAGCAAATAGAGTAACATTTTTATGCAAATTTTGTTTACTTATTCAATGACGGCGAGCCAAAATAAAAGCTGCATTAACTAAAAAACGATCAGAAATTAAATAAAAAAAACAAGTCTTTTTAACTGAAAGTAAGGAGCGACATTAAAACTTAAAACGAATAGAAATTATTCTGTATATGAAAGCGGCTGTCCCCTCCTCAATGCCTCGCTCTTTACGCTAAAGTTTGACTCTGTCTCACAACTTTATTTTTTAAAACAATAAAAAACTTTAGCGTAAAGAGCGAGGCGTTGAGGAGCGGACAGCCCCTTTCATATACGGAATAATTTCTGTTCGTTTTAAGTTTTAATGTCGCTCCTTACTTTCAGTTTAAAAAACTTGTTTTGTTTTTTTATTTAATTTCACGGATAAAGAAGAAAGCCTGTAAACATCTTCAAATCGCTTTGAGTTAAGGAGAAAACTGCGATGGGAACGTTGACGAGTTGTTTGAGGAGATACTAATTTTCAAATGCTGCCCTCTAAGAGAACCCCAGCTCAAGCTTTGTCTTTAATAACAGAATATGGTTATATGGACACATTCCCAAATGTTTTTATTGCACTGATAATTTATATCCATGGCCATTGAAAATGACGTGCTAAGTGAATTCAATACGGACCGACTGCTCACTGACTTTTCAAACAATGAAAGCTAGAAAAATTTGTTTTTCATTATAAAAAGTTGTGTGTTGAATTGTTTTATAAACAGTATGTTCAACTAATAAGTTGCGAATCATATTTTAACTCCTCATTTTTAATACATCACCTTGTTGTTTATAGACATATTGCATTTTAATATTTATGCTACAATTATACCACACAATAAAAGTTTATTTATTTTTACATTTTTTACTAGAACACCCTGCACACCTTACTTTAAGGGCATATAATTATATTTTGGTCTACCAGAGGGGTGGGGGGGGCGAAGAATACTCCGCTTACCCCCCAAAAAATGTCTAGGGTATACGCGTATATGGTTGCGAAAGTTTCCAATTAACCAATTTAAAGAATCAGATTTCATTTTTAGCTTCCTTAGTACTTTAACACTGATCTTTGGGTCAACACTTGGGGAACATATAGGCTAACCTCACAGCTGCAATCCCTCTTATAACCCCTTGTTATCCCCATTTCCCAGCAAAAGTATAAGAAGTGAATAAGAATAACAAAAGAATAATATGTTCCAAGTCCTCATATTCATTCCTCATCAGTCCGTATATTCATTCGTGGTATCAAATTTTAGGCTTTTTGGAGTTTGGATTTAAAAGAGCGTTAGATTTAATGGGTGTATTTTTATCTAAACTGTTTTTTTAGCATTCCTTTTTTTTAGAAAATTGCAGTCTTCTACTTCATAAAAAATGAACCAAATACCTGCTTAATCAGAGTTTTTATTGGCTGTTAATGAATTTGGTTATTGTACTTGAATAAAATATTGCATCGAAAACACTTTCAAACTCTTGTTTTAGCTATCATACAAAATTACAAAAACGTCAGATACAAACTTTCCTTTTGGATATGAAAATATAAGGTGGGAACAGTGAGCGACACAAATTGTTGTGAGCAGCGATTTCTTAAGTTACTAATCAAAGATGGTTGCGGCTATCAAAGAGGTCCACCATGAATTTAATTTTTGATTTGGGTGGCATCCCTGATCCTAAGCTCATAGTGAGGTGCTAGGAGAATTCAAACAATTTTGGCAAATCATTTTCTAAATATATTATTAAAATCGTGAGTGCAAAAGATTTTCTAAAGTCCAGTTTAACAGCAATCATCCAGATTTCAACTTAAGACACAACAAGTTTTAAAAATAACAAGTGATCGACGGCCATGCAATGATTCTAGTTTTTACTGCCCTTGCTGTAGCACTTAAAAAGAACCGATTTCACCAGTCCGTTATTTCCATGTACATCCCTCAACATTTTCCGACTTTTCTGGGGGTTTTTTCAGGCTTCGTTAATTGCTTGATATTAAATTGTTTCTCTATCTATTCATCAATCTCGATTGTTGACCAGTGCAATAAAAAGAAAGATCACACGACAAGAGAACATAGCCTATTACTCATCCCGCTTTAAGCTTACATCGATGGCTTAACGGTTACATATACTCCAGCAGATGCTGGCACCCTGCTAACTGAACAGCCAGTGCTTATGGCTCAACTTCAAATCTAAACTATTCTAGTAGCCGGTATTTTCACTTCGAAGGAATCACCCCTTTTCACGAGATTTCTAGGCCTTACGCGGTTAGTTGACACATCTGGAGTACGTTTCTGCTTTTTGTAGTTTGGATTGAGCCACAGTATATAAATTATATATAAACTATTTCTTTATAATGTGGATTGAGTATTCGGAATTCCTGAGACTAAAAAAAAGTTCCCTCTCAATCTCGTGATGTCAAGCAATCTCCCAAATGAAGGCAAGGCTCAGCTTTGAAGGCTTTATTTTTTAATTTTTAAATAAAGATGTTGAAGATTATCCGAAGATGTTTTTTTAATGAGCTGAAGAATTCCATGCATCTCAAACTGAAATATTACTCAATATTACCCCGTCAAAAACGTTTGATCACCTTTCACCTCAACAGAGTTTTTCGCTTTTTGTAATGGCATCTGAAATACGCAAAATGGGCTGTGGCGGATCCAGGGGAGGAGCGAGGGTAGGGGTAATTAAACTTGCTCCTAACGCAAGTTTATCGGATCAACCTATTTTGCCCCCCCCCCCTAAAAAAAACCCTGGATCCGCCCTTGAAGATGGGTCAGGGCCTTCGTGAGGGGATTTGTTTTAAGTAAAAAGTGATTTCAATGAATTTTTCAGACTAGCTGATGAGATTGGGAGAAAAGAGATTAGGGGATGCTGCAAGCACCTCTGTTCTCGTATCGGTTGGAAAGACCTCACATGTAATTGCTTTAGAATATTTATTGTTGTTTCTAATTATGGAAACAATACTTTTGGCACCTATAAATTTTGAAAATTGGAAATTTCAACTGTTGAAATTCTATTTTCCACATTTTGAGGAGGGATTTAAACCCCGCATACCCTCCTTTTGCCTATGTCAATTCTTAAAAACCAAATTTCTAAAAAAAAAACACAATACGATGGTCTTTCGGACCGACCTTAGAGGGAGTCTCCGCTTATCTCGACTAGGGTATGATGGAAATACTAAAATAGAATACAATAATAAAAGAAATATTGTCAAATACAAACCTGTTTTTGCTATACAGTCTGACAAAAGATTTAAAATACACAGATATAAATTTGGTCGCTCCCTCGGTGCAAGAAAGTCCTCTTGCAAAAAATTAATTTCGAATAATTGCAAGATTCACAACACTTTAAACACAATTATATAATTTATTAACTATATCTGTCCTCTTTAGAAAGTTTTTTGGAACTAGTTCTGTCTAGTTTCCAGAATTCTCCTCGGCTTCGGTTTCTGATGCAACTTTCGTAATTTAGAACACCCTTATCTGTGATTGGCTAGAGCTGCTAATGACGCCGCGTATGGCCAATGAAAAATCAATAGTATACCGGTCTTTGGGGTTTTTCCAAAAATTAATGGTTATTTTTTAAAAACTTGATCTCTTAACTTTTTACCTGACTAGACGATAGATGCTCATGGCATTTATAATACATGCCAAAAATAAAGCATTGTAATTTACAGCTTCAAACAATCGAAGCTCTTTTCAAGTATTTCCACTATGAAATTCACCATCATGATGACACAGTTGTTTTTTAGATGGTAATAAAATTTCCTATATCCATTTTTTATATAACTTTTATAAGTGAGAGACTATGAAGTTTTGTGACAGGTGAATCAGTTAGGTGGGGAGGCAACTATCCCCTTAGATTTTAATATTCCCCTAGATTGTGAAAATACCCTTTCTTGGTATTTTCATTGAAAAACAATCGAAAAAAATGCTCCCTCCTTTAATTTCGGAAAATAACTTTTTTTGTATTTTCATTAAAAAAAAAAAAATCACTTTACCCTACCCTTCATTTTTGTGAATCGGACCTCCTGGATGTGGGCTGAGAAACAGTTCCGGGTCAATGAGAATATGAATATGGATTTTTTTTTTTTCTGATAATGTTTCGATGCATATATCTCCTACACTCAAACATTTCTAACCTAGCTTTTTGTTAAAAGAAAAGAGTTTAGGATTGCCTTCCTTGGAAGTTATTCGAAATTTGACTTATGATTTTTTGCCCCAAGAATTTTGACTTCTGTCCCTAATGCTTTCAGAACGATTGCTCAAGCACAGGGGCAATCGGAATGGGACATTTTTTTGCAGTACCCTAAGAATGGAAGCGCTTATTTATGTGCATTTGCATTAAAAAAGTAAACAAAATCAGTTCAAATGTTTTAAAAATCAATCGGGAAATAAATAATGGCAACTAACCATTAATTACATTTGTTGAATTCATGAATGCTTTCAGTAGCCTATATCACTATAAAACATTACTGTAAAGACCATTGGTTAAAGAGGAACATCCCTCCCAAATACGGCATAATTTCTGCTCCCTTTAATTTTTTGTCGTTCTTATAAAGGTCCATAAATTATGGCTTTGAGAATGACAACTCCCCCCTCCCTACAGGTCTCAGGGCAAGGGTTGTAAGTTATGCCCTAGGGGCATACAAGGTTCCTATAGAAAGCGTTGTCGTAAAAACCTCAAAAAGGTTCATTTGATTGGAAATTGAGAGGACTGGTGCTCTTTTTATCAGTCAAAAAAGATCAGAGGGCAAATGCCCCCCCCCCGCCCATCCTTTCCCCGAACACTTCCGGTCAACATTTTGAGATAGCCATTTTGTTCAACGTAATTAAAAGGTCCGCAAATTATGTCTTTGAGGATGACAACCCCCCACAGCCCTCAGAGCAAGGATTTTAAGTTATGCCCTGGGGCATATAAGGTTTTTATAGAAAGCGTGGTCATATAAACATCGGAGGGGGACTCATTGGATTGGTAATCAGAAGTTCTATCGCCCTTTTAAAGTGTCAAAGTGATCAGAGGGCAACATCCCCCCCCCCACATACACACACAAACACGTCGTATCTTCCCGAAATGGGTGGTAAATTATGTCCCGAGGGCATTTAAGGTTATTATGGAAGGGATGGTTGTAAAAACTTTAGAGGAGGCTCATTTGGTTGAAAATTGAAAGTTCTAGTTCCATTTTAAGAGCCAAAAGTGATGGTGGGTAGCTAGTCTCCTCTCCCCGACTGCCCTTCTTTTCACCAAACGAATCTTATTGAAATTGTGAGATAACTATTTTGCTCAAAACAGTCTTAAGAACATATAACAATACCTCTAGGGTTGAAAAAAACCCTCAGTGCCCTTGGGAGAAGGCTGTATGTCATGTCCTTGGGGCATATAAGATTTTCATGGAATGGGTGGTCGTATAAACGTTAGATGGGGCTCATTTCATTTGAAATTGGAAGTTATGGTGCCCCTTTTAAGAGTCAAAAGCGATTTGAGAGTAACCACCCCCCCCCCACGCTCCTCATTTCCCCAAAGATACCGAATCAAAACTTGGAGATAACAATTTTGTTCATTGCAGTGGAAAGGTCCGGAAATTATGTCTTTGAGGAAGACACCCTAATCCCCAGAGCTCTCAGGGCAAGGGTCGTAAGTTATGCCCTGGGGGTATATAAGGCTTTTATAGAAAGGGTGGTCGTACATACTTTGGAGGGGACTCATTGGATTGGTAATCAGAATTTTTAGTGACTTTTTTAAGAGTTAAAGTAATTAGAGGGCCGCTACCCCCCCCCCAAACGTCGTGTTTTCCAAAATGCATCCAATATTTTGAGACTTTTATTTTATTCTAAATCGTCTAAAGATCATATTAGAAGGCTTTGGGATATGTACAAACCACCAGAGTCAAGGGCGAGGGTTGTAAGTTATGCCGCGGGGGTATTTAAGGTTTTTATGGAAGAGATGGTTGTTCAACTTTAGAAGATGCTCATTTGGTTGAAAATTGGAAGATCCAGTTCTCTTTGAAAAGTCAAAAGTGATAGAGGGCATTTAGCCCCCTCCCCTCCCAGACAACTCTTCTTTTTATCAAACGCATCTCATTGAAACTATGATATAGCGATTTTGTTCAAAATAGTCCAAAGAGCATATAATAATTCCTCTAGGGTTAACACAACCCCCCCCCCCCGAGTGCCGTGGGGATAGGGTTGTAAGTTGTGCTATGAGGGTATGTAAGGACTGAAGTTTAAAATGGTCGTATAAACTTCAGATGGAGCTCATTTGGTTTGAAATGGGAATTTATAGTGGCCCTTTTAAGAGTAAAAGTGATTGAGAGCAAACAGCCCTCCCCCCCGCCACGACCATCCTTTTTCTTAACACCTCCAATCAAAATTTAGAGATAACAATTTTGTTCATCGTCTGTGAAGGGTCCGGAAATTATGTCTGGGAGGAGTAAACCCCCCGCCCCCCTCCCTACAGCTCTCAGGGCAAAGGTTGTATGCCCGGGGGCATATAAGGTTCTTATAAAATGGGTGGTCGTATATGCTTTGAAGGGCACTGATTGAATTGGTAATCAGAAGTTTTGGTGCTCTTTTTAAGAGTCAAAGTTATCAAAGTGCAGCTACCCCCCCCCCCACACATACACAAACACACGTCATGTTTTGCCGAAATGAATCCAATACAAATTTTGAGATGGTCCTTTTATTCAAAATAGTCCAAAAATCATATAATAAGGTTTTTGGGGTTGATGCAAACAACCTGAGCCTGAGGGCAAGAGTTGTAAGTTATGCCCCTTTGGCATTTAAGCTTTTATGGAAGGGATGGTTGTAAATAAATTTTAGAGGTGGCTCATTTGGTTGAATGAAAAGTTTTAGTTCCCTTCTAAGCGTCAAAAGTTTTTTTTAACTGAAAGTAAGGAGCGACATTAAAACTTAAAACGAACAGAAATTATTCCGTATATGAAAGGTGCTGTTCCCTTCTCAACACCTCGCTCTTTACGCTAAAATTTTTTATCGTTTTAAAAAATAAAGTTGTGAGACAGAGTCAAACTAAACTTGACTAAACTTGATGAAACTTATATATTTGAAATCAGCATAAAAATCTGATTCTTTTATCTATTGGTATCAAAATTCCGTTTTTAGAGTTTCGGTTATTATTGAGTCGGGTCGCTCCTTGCTTACAGTTCGTTACCACGAACTGTTTGATAATACGCTATTAGTTCAACTACTTTTCCTGCTATGATACTGGTACTATTAAGGCTACTCGCTTAAAGGTGAAAATTTGACAGAATATTGAAGGGAATTTGAACTAAATCAAAATACACTGCGCGTGCAGATTGTCAAAAGGGTTTGGAACTTTTGGAGAATATTTAAAGGGTATTTAGTATTATACCTTATAGTATTATACTTATAATTAGTATACCTTATAGTAGTATTATACCTTATATATTATGTTACATATACATGTCACTACTAACACTAATACCACTGCTACTTTGACTAACACTACTAATGCTACTAAACTACTCCAACTATCACCTCAATCGCAACAACTTGTAAGGCTTAGAGTATTATGGTGAAAAAGGCGTCAAAAGGGTGTCAAAAGCGCACATAAATAATAATTTTGGGACGACTTAACGTGTCAAGGTGAAACTTCCGGGGCATCATGAAAGCGATGTTCAACTGACCAAAAGGCAAAATGCACACGCTACTACCGCTATTAATACTGCTGCTACCACTAATACAACACTAACACTGTAACTACTTCTAATATCACCGAAGCTAATGTGATAATAGTACTATTAAGGCTAAGTCTATGAAGATAAAATTTGAGAAAATATTGATGGCAAATTGGAACTAGCAAAAGACACTATGTGCATTTTGGCTGTAAAAAGAGCGTATCTTGGGAATCGATCTGTCTGTCAGAGTTTGAACTTTCTGAGAAAGCTTAAAGAGGATGATCAATGACCAAAAGGCAATATGTGCATACTAATACTAATAATACTACAACTGTAACATTTACTAGTTCAACTACTACTATTACTATTGCTCCAACAACTACTTCTATCGCAACTACTTGTAAGGTTAAGAGGATTGAGATGAAAATTTAATAATACACAGGTTATCAAAAGAACAAACCGACAATGTCATAGTAATGGCTAATTCTAGGTAAGTTGAGCAGTAATACTGCTTCTGTGACTGCTATTACAACTATACCTAAGGGTATGAAGGTGAAATTTTCAGAGAATATTTCTGTTGTGCGGATGACAACATGCCATCTGTATGCAGGTTGTCAAAAGGGCATATCAGCAATATCTTAGGAAGAGTTTTGTGTGTGAAATTAAAACTTACAAGTCTTGTTGTGGGGGATGTTGAACTAACTAAAAGACAATATTTGCATCATAATACTACTTCTACACCTACTACTACTCCTGCTGCTACTATATTTATTATTGCTACTACTACTACTGCTACGAAATCTAAGACTACTGCTAATAAATCTAATCCCACTGCCACTGCTACTGCTATAACTGCTGTTGCTACTACTATTGGTAATATACCTAAGGGTATTAAGGCGAAAATTTTGGGCAAAATTGTAACTGTATTGCAATAAATCGAAATACACTATGCCGACATAGGTTGTCAAGAGGAATTATCAGCAATGCTTCAGGACCAGTTGATGGTATTAAGTTAATGATTTCATCGTGTGTTGAAGGGGATGTTGAAAAGGGGTGCTATGGGCATACTGCTACTAATGCAACTACTGCTAATACAACTGTTGTTACTACACAAGCTAAAGGTATTAAGGTGAAGCTTTCAAGGATTGTTTAGGCAGATGCCGAACTAAATCAAATGTCAAAACGAAGTATGATCATTTATATTGTCAATAGGGTGACAAAACAATATCACAATAACGGATTACATTATTAAGTTAGACCTTTCAGGGCAAGTTGTGCCGGATTTTGAACAAACCAGCAGACATTATATGTATATTTTTGATACTACACCTACGGTTGCTGTAAATAATGACACTAAGGGTATTAAGTTGAAACACTTAGGGGCGTTTCAGTTAAATGAAAAAACTATACACATGCAAGTATTAAAGGGCATATAAGCAACATCATAGGCAGCGCTGCTCTATCATAGCTAGTAATAGCATCAAAATGTTAAAGGAGCTAATTTGATTGGAAATTCAAAGTTCTAATACCCTTTTTAAGAGTCAAAAGTGATTGGAGGGCAATCAACCCTCTACTTTAGCACTTTTAAACACTTTCAATTAAAATTTAAGATAGCCATTTCAGTAGAAAGGCCTCAGGAGGTCCGAACAGCACACCAAATATGGGCATAGAGTCCCTAGGGAGAACACGTGGTTAATGGGGTCAATGACCTAAAGTCAGTCATTAATAAAATTGTTTCCGGGCAAAGTTTAATAATGTCTGACAGGTACTGTCAATCATTAATCAAATTGTTTCCAGGCGAAGTTTAATAATGTCTGACAGGTGATGTCAAGATTGATTGATATGTCACGAAAAGGGAATTAATTTGGTGTTTCTAAGGGGAATTATTGATTCAAGAAAGGGGAATTAATTTGTTGTTTCTAAGGGGAATTATTGATTCAAGAAAGGGGAATTAATTTGTTGTTTCTAAGGGGAATTATTGATTCACGAAAGGGGAATTAATTGTTGTTTCTAAGGGGAATTATTGATTCAAGAAAGGGAAATTAATTTAATGTTTCTAAGGGGAAGGTGGGGAAGAGGTATATTGATTGCGTAATCGAAGGGAGAGAATTCCCGAGAAATTGATTACATAATCGGTAGAACCCTATAAGGAGCTCGTGACGGGAATCCATTTATGGGCATAGAATGACGTAATCAACTAGGACAAATGGATTTCTGAGAAATTGATTACATAATCGGTAGAACCCTATCAGAAGGTCATGACGGGAATCCATTTATGGGCATAGAATGACATAATCAACTAGGACAAATGGATTTCTGAGAAATTGATTACATAATCGTTAGAACCCTATCAGAAGGTCATGACGGGAATTCATTTATGGGCATAGAATGACGTAATCGACTAAGACAATTGAATTTCTGAGAAATTGATTAAATAATCGGTAGAACCCTATCAGGAGGTCCTGACGGGAATCCATTTATGGGCATAGAATGACGTAATAAACTAGAAAAAATGGATTTCTGAGAAATTGATTACATAATCGGTAGAACCCTATCAAATGGTCATGACGGGAATTCATTTATGGGCATAGAATGACGTAATCGACTAAGACAAGCAAGTTACTTTCTTAATGTCCCTCCAAAACTCATTTTCCAACCTGAATTACTTATTTTTTTCAACCACAACTATACTTTATAGCTATTTGGATAACTCAACACCAAGAAAAAAAAATAAAAGACACTAAAAGAGAAATATACAATATAAATTGCCCTCATAAACACATTTTCCGACTTGAATTACTTATCTTTTTAACACACAACTATACTTTACAGCTTTTTGGATACCTCAACACCAAGAAATACTTTTCAAATACAATTTCAGAGCCTTTTCAACACAAATTCCAACTTGAAGTACTTATCTTTTTCACTCACAACTATACTTTACAGCTTTTTGGATACCTCAACACCAAGAAATACCTTTCAAAGACCATTTCAGAGCAAGTTACTTTCTTAACGTTCCTCCTAAACCAATTTTCCAACTTGAATTACTTATCTTTTTAACCCACAACTATACTTTACAGCTTTTTGGATACCTCAACACCAAGAAATACTTTTCAAAGACCATTTCAGAGCAAGTTACTTTATAAATGTCCCTCTTAAACCCATTTTACAACTAGAAGTACTTATCTTTTTCACTCACAACTATACTTTACAGCTTTTTGGATACCTCAACATCAAGAAATACCTTTCAAAGACCATTTCAGAGCAAGTTACTTTCTTAATGTCCCTCCTAAACCCATTTTGCAACTTGAAGTACTTATATTTTTCACCCACAACTATACTTTACAGCTTTTTGAGTGTCCCAAAAAGTTACCAAGAAATACTTTTCAAAGACCATTTCAGAGCAAGTTACTTTTTTAATGTTCCTCCTAAACCCATTTTGCAACTTGAAGTACTTATCTTGTTCACCCGCAACTATACTTTACAGCTTTTGGATACCACAACACCAAGAAATACTTTTCAAAGACCATTTCAGAGCAAGTTACTTTCTTAATGTCCCTCCTAAACCCATTTTCCAACTTGAAGTACTTATCTTTTTCACCACAACTATACTTTACAGCTTTTTGGTTACCTCAACACCAAGAAATACCTTTCAAAGACCATTTCAGAGCAATTTAATTTCTTAATGACCCTCCTAAACCCATTTTCCAACTTGAAGTACTCATCTTTTTCACACACAACTATACTGTACAGCTTTATGGATACCTCAACACCAAGAAATACATTTCAAAGACCATTTCAGAGCAAGTTAGTTTCTTAATATGCCTCCTAAACCCATTTTGCAACTTGAAGTACTTATCTTTTTCACCCACAACTATACTTTACAGCTTTTTGGATACCTCAACACCAAGAGATACCTTTCAAAAGGCATTTCAGAGCAAGTTACTTTCTGAATGTCCCTCTTAAACCCATTTTCCAACTTGAAGTACTTATCTTTTTCATCCACAACTACACTTTACAACTTTTTGGATACCTCAACACCAAGAAATACCTTTCAAAGACCATTTCAGAGCAAGCTACTTTCTTAATGTCCATCCTAAACCCATTTTGCAACTTGAAGTACTTATCTTTTTCACCCACAACTATACTTTACAGCTTTTTGAGTGTCCCAACACCAAGAAATACTTTTCAAAGACCATTTCAGAGCAAGTTAATTTCTTAATGTTCCTCCTAAACCCATTTTCCAACTTGAAGTACTTATCTTTTTCACCCACAACTATACTTTACAGCTTTTTGGATACCTCAATACCAAGAACTACCTTTCAAAGACCATTTCAGAACAAGTTACTTTCTTAATGTCCCTCCGAAACCCATTTTCCAACTTGAAGTACTTATCTTTTTCACCCACAACTATACTTTACAGCTTTTTGGATACCTCAACACAAAGATATACATTTCAATTGCCATCTCATAGCAATTTATTTTCTTTATGTTCTTACTACACCCATTTTCAGACTTGGAGTACTTATTTACCCCCCACAACTATACATTACAGCATTGTGGATACCTCAACACAACGAAGAACTTTTCAACTGCTATTTCAGAGCAAGTTACTTTCTTAATGTTTCTCCTAAACCCATTTTCCAACTTGAAGTGCTTATCTTTCTCACCCACAACTATACTTTACAGCTTTTTGAATGCTCCAACACCAAGTAATACTTTTCAAAGGCATTTCAGAACAAGTTCTTTTCTTAATATGCTTCTTAAACCAATTTTAAAAATTCTAAATTTTTCCATAATAGATAGAAAAAGCTATATCATAGCTGTGAATATTTTCTCGAAAGATAAGCAGTTCTATTTAAATTTTAAATTTTCTCAATGAAGTGAAGAAAAGTTCAAGTTCTCTTCTGAATTTTCTCAATGAAAAAGAAATTAGTTTTTATTCAATTCTATTTTTCCAAATAATATAAAAATTTTCAACTTTAGTTCAGATTTTTCTCAAAGGGATGAAAAATTTAAAATACTGTTCCAAATTTTCTCAACGAAGGGAAGAAAAGTTCAAGTTCTCTTCTGAACTTTACCAAAGAACACTCTTCAATTCTAATTTCTCCAGAGAAAACAAAATCTTCCACTTCAGTTCTTTATTTCACAAAAACATAAAGAAATTTAAAGTTCAATTCTAATTTTTCGGTGGAAGATATAAAAATTAATACCATAATTGTGATTATTTTACCGGAAAATTAAAAGTTCTAGTTCAATTTAAAATTTTCTCAACGAAGTCAAGGAAAGTTCAAGTTCTCTTCTGAATTTTCTCAATGAAAAAGGAATTAGTCATTGATCATTTCTATTTTTCCAAATAATATAAAAGTTTTCCACTTCAGTTCAGATCTGTCTCGAAGAGAAGAAAAATTTAAAATACTGTTCCAAATTTTTCACAGAAGATAAAAAAGTTCAAGTTCTCGTCGGAATTTTACCAAAGAACACAATTCAATTCTAATTTCTCCAGAGAAAACAAAAATCTTCCACTTCAGTTCTTTATTTCACAAAGACATAAAGAAATTTAAACTTCAATTCTAAAATTTTTTGTGGACGATAAAAAAAGGAATACCATACTTGTGAATATTTTCACGGAAGATAAAAAGTTCTAGTTCAATTTAAAATTTTCTCAACGAAGTGAAGGAAAGTTCAAGTTCTCTTCTGAACTTTACCAAAGAACACACTTCATTTCAAATGTCTTCAGATAAATTAAAAATCTTACACTTCAGCTATTTATTTCACAAAGACATAGATAAATTTAAAGTTCAATTCTAATTTTTTGATGGTAGATAGAAAAAGTAATGTCATACTTTTGAATATTTTCATGGAAGATAAAAAGTTCTAGTTCAATTAAAATTTTCTCGACGAAGTGAAGAAGAGTTCAAGTTCTCCTCTGAACTTTACCAAAGAACACACTTCAATTCTAATTTCTACAGAGAAAACCAAATCTTCCACTTCAGTTCTTTATTTCACAAAGACATAAATAAACTTAGATTTCAATTCTAAATTTTTCGGTGGGAGATAGAAAAATTAATACCATACTTGTGATTATTTTCACGGAAGATAAAATTTTTAGTTCAATTTAAAATTTTCTCAATGAAATGAAGAAAAGTTCATGTTCTCTACTGAATTTTACCAAAGAACACAATTCAATTCTAATTTCTACAGAGAAAATAAAAATCTTCCACTTAAGTTCTTTATTTCACAAAGACATAAAGAAATTTAAAGTTCAATTCTAAATTTGTCGGTGGAAGATAGAAAAAGTAATACCATACTTGTGAATATTTTACCGGAAGATAAAAAGTTCTAGTTCAATTTAAAATTATCTCAACGAAGTGAAGAAAAGTTCAAGCTCTCTTCTGAATTTCACTAAAGAACACAATTCATTTCTAATTTCACCAGAGAAAATAAAAATCTTCCACTTCAGTTCTTTATTTCACAAAAGACATAAAGAAATTTAAAGTTCAATTCTAAATTTTTCGGTGGAAGATAGAAAAAGTAATACCATACTTGTGAATATTTTTCCGGAAGATAAAAAGTTCTAGTTAAATTTAAAATTTTTCAAAGAAGTGAAGAAAAGTTTAAGTTCTCTTCTGAACTTTACCAAAGAATACACCTCAATTCTAATTTCTCCAGAGAAAATAAAAATCTTCCACTTCAGTTTTAAGTTCCCCAAAGAAATAAAGAAATTTAAAGTTCTATTCTAAATTTTTAGATGGAAGATAGAAAAAGTAATACTTTGACTGTGATTGTTTTCCATGAAGATCAAAAGTTTCACTTTATTTATAATTTTTCTTAAATTCAGTTCTGATTTTTCTCAAAGAGATGAAAAATTTAAAGTTCTGTTCCATATTTTTCATAGAAGATAGAAAAAGGTATACATTGATTGTGAATATTCAATATGAAGATAAGGAACTCCACTTTAATTCTGAGTTTTCTCGAAGAAGTGCAAATTGTTCAAGTTCTCTTCTGAATTTTCTTAAAGAAGAGCAATAAGTTAACTCAATTCTGAATTTTACAAATGAAAAGGAAAGAACCCTTCCACTTCAGTTCTTTATTTCACAAAAACATAAAAAATTTAAAGTCCAGTTCTAAATTTTTTTGTTGAAGATAGAAAAAGTTATACTATGATTGTGATTATTTTCCAGTGAAGATAAAAAGTTTCACTTTAATTCTAATTTCCTTAAGTTCACTTCCGATTTTTTTCAAAGAGATGAAAAATTTAAAGTTCTGTTCCAAATTTTTCATAGAAGATAGAAAAAGTTATACATTGATTTTAATATTCGACATGAGGATATGGAGCATCACTTTAATTCTGAGTTTTCTCGAAGAAGTGCAAAATGTTCAAGTTCTCTTCTGAATTTTCTTAAAGAAGTGAAAAAAGTTAGCTCAATTCTGAATTTTACCAATGAAAATGAAAAAAGCTTCCACTTCAATTCTTAATTTCTCAAAGAAATAAAAAATTCAAAGTTCTCTTCTAATTTTTCCAAGAAAATAAAAAGGCTCCACTTCAGTTCTGGTTTTTTCTCAAAGAGATGAAAAATTTAAAGTTCTATTCTAATTTTAAATTAAATTTTAGCTCCTTTGTCTTATGGATTTACCCATCAAATTTTTAAATTAGAAAATGAGTGACTCGTTCTATTATTAAAGACAATCGTTCAAACTCGTTCATCTAACCTCCAAAACAATCGGTTAGGTTAGGTATAAATAAATATTAATAAATAAATAGAAACATTTCTACATGTTTAAGTTAGGTTAGGTTAGGTTAACTTATCATGAGTGCTCATGATAAGTTAACCTAACCTTTTCTGGCGAGTATGGTTAGGTTAGGTTAGGCTAGATTAAGTTAGGTTAGATTAGGTTAGGTTAGGTTAGGTTAGCCTACGTACGCTTCACTTAGGTTAGCTTAGGTTAGGTGAGAGACAGGCAAAAAGTTAGGTGTATGATTAGGTTAGGTTAGGTTAGATTAAGTTAGGTTAGGTTAAGTTAGGTTAGGATAGGTTAGTCTACGTAAGCGCGCGTACGTAGGCTAAATTAGAATTGAAGTGTGTTCTTTGGTAAAGTTCAGAAGAGAACTTGAATTTTCTTCACTTCGTTGAGAAAATTTAAAATTGAACTAGAACTTTTTATCTTCCATGAAAATATTCACAAGTATGGTATTACTTTTTCCATCTTCCACCGAAAAATTAGAATTGAACTTTAATTTTCTTTATGTCTTTGTGAAATAAAGAACTGAAGTGGAATATTTTTTTTTTCTCTGGAGAAATTAGAATTGAAGTGTGTTCTATGGTAAAGTTCAGAAGAGAACTTGAGCTTTTCTTCGGTTCGTTGATAAAATTTGGAACAGTATTTTAGATTTTTCATCTCTTCGAGACAGATCTGAACTAAAGTGGAAAATGTTTATATTATTTGGAAAAATTGAAATGATCAATGACTAATTTCTTTTTCATTGAGAAAATTCAGAAGAGAACTTGAACTTTCCTTGACTTCGTTGAGATAATTTTAAATTGAACTAGAACTTTTTATCTTCCATGAAAATATTCACAAGTATGGTATTACTTTTTCTATCTTCCACCGAAAACTTAGAATTGAACTTTAAATTTCTTTATGTCTTTGTGAAATAAAGAACTGAAGTGGAAGATTTTTGTTTTCTCTGGAGAAATTAGAATTGAAGTGTGTTCTTTGGTAAAGTTCAGAAGAGAACTTGAACTATTTTTCACTTCGTTGAGAAAATTTAAATTGAACTAGGACTTTTTATCTTCCGTGAAAATATTCACAAGTATGGTATTACTTTTTCCATCTTCCACCGAAAAATTAGAATTGAACTTTAAATTTCTTTATGTCTTTGTGAAATAAAGAACTGAAGTGGAAGATTTTTGTTTTCTCTGGAGAAATTAGAATTGAAGTGTGTTCTTTGGTAAAGTTCAGAAGAGAACTTGAACTTTTCTTCACTTCGTTTAGAAAATTTGGAGCATTATTTAAAATTTTTCATTCCTTTGAGAAAAATCTGAACTAAAGTGGAAAATTTTTATATTATTTGGAAAAATAGAATTGAATAAAAACTAATTTATTTTTCATTGAGAAAATTCAGAAGAGAACTTGAACTTTTCTTCACTTCATTGAGAAAATTTAAAATTGAAATAGAACTGCTTATCTTTCGAGAAAATATTAACAGCTATGATATAGCTTTTTCTATCTACTATGGAAAAATTTAGAATTTGTAAAATTGGCTTAAGAAGCATATTAAGAAAAGAACTTGTTCTGAAATGCCTTTGAAAAGTATTGCTTGGTGTTTGAGCGTTCAAAAAGCTGTAAAGTATAGTTGTGGGCGAAAAAGATAAGTACTTCAAGTTGGAAAATGGGTTTAGGAGGGACATTAAGAAAGTAACTTGCTCTGAAATGGTCTTTGAAAAGTATTTCTGGGCGTTGAGGTTTCGAAAAATCTGTATAATATAATTGTGGGGTAATTATATGAGGTCTGACAGCATGAAATAGGATTTCGGAGTGAAAAGTGGAAATTAACTTTCTTTTTAAATTTATTTGAAATTTCTTTATAGGTGTTGAGGTATACAAAAAGATGTAAAGTATATTTGTGTTTGAAAAAGATACGTACTTCAAGTTGGAAAATGGGTTTAGGAGGGACATTAAGAAAGTAACTTGCTCTGAAATGGTCTTTGAACGGTATTTCTTGGTGTTGAGCTATCCAAAAAGCTGTAAAGTATAGTTGTGGGTGAAAAAGATAAGTACTTCAAGTTGTAAAATGGGCTTAGGAGGGACATTAAGAAAGTAACTTGCTGTGAAATGGTCTTTGAAAGATATTTCTTGGTGTTGAGGGATCTAAAAAGCTGTAAAGTATGGTTGAGGATAAACAAGATAAGTACTTTAAGTCGGAAAACGGGTTTAGGAGGAACATAAAGAAAATGAGTTGATTCGAAATGGTCTTTAAAAAGCATTTCTTGGTTTTGTGACATCCAAAAAGATGTAAATTATAGTTGTGGGTGAAAAATATAAGTACTTCAAGTTGGAAAATGGGTTTAGGATGCACATTAAGAAATTAACTTGCTCTGAAATGGTATTTGAAAGGTATTTCTTGGTGTTGAGGTATCCAAAAAGCTGTAAAGTATAGTTGTGGATGAAAAAGATAAGTACTTCAAGTTGGAAAATGGGTTTAAGAGGGACATTAAGAAAGTAACTTGCTCTGAAATGCCTTTTGAAAGGTATTTCTTGGTGTTGAGGCATCCAAAAAGCTGTAAAGTATAGTTGTGGGTGAAAAAGATAAGTACTTCAAGTTGCAAAATGGGTTTAGGAGGGACATTAAGAAAGTAATTTGCTCTGAAAAGGTCTTTGAAAAATATTTCTTGGTGTTGAGGTAACCAAAAAGCTGTAAACTAGAGTTGTGACTGAAAAAGATAAGTACTTCAAGTTGGAAAATGGGTTTAGGAGGGACATTAAGAAAGTAACTTGCTCTGAAATGGTCTTTGAAAAGTATTTCTTGGTTTTGGGACACTCAAAAGCTGTAAAGTATAGTTGTGGGTGAAAAAGATAAGTACTTTAAGTTGCAAAATGGATTTAGGAGGGACATTAAGAAAGTAACTTGCTCTGAAAAGGTCTTTGAAAATTATTTCTTGTTTATGATGTATCCAATAATCTGTCAGGTGTTGTTTTGAGTTAAAAAGATAAGTAATTCGAGTTGGAAAATGTGTTTAGGAGTGTCCTTCAGACTGTAACTTGATCTGACATTGTCTTTTAAAAATATTTCTTGGTGTCGAGGTATCCAAAAAGATGTACATTATAGTTGAGGATGAAAGAGAAATCTACCTCATGTTTGATATATAGTTTAGAATGGCCATAAGGATCTGAACGGGCTACGGAATATTAATTGAATAGTATATCTTGGTGTTGAGCCATCCCAAAAGCGGAAAACTATTTTGTTGTATAACAGAGATAATTCCTTCAATTTGGAAAATGGGTTTAGGAGGAACATTGAGAATGTAACTTGCTCTGAAATGGTCTTTGAAAAGTATTTCTTGGTGTTGAGGTATCCAAAAAGCTGTAAAGTATAGTTGTTGGTGAAAGAGATAAGTACTTCAAGTTGGAAAATGGATTTATGAGGGACATTAGAAAAGTAACTTGCTTTTCTTAGTCGATTACGTCATTCTATGCCCATTAATGAATTCCCGTTATGACCTTCTGATAGGGTTCTACCGATTATGTAATCAATTTCTCAGAAATCCAATTGTCTTAGTCGATTACGTCATTCTATGCCCATAAATGAATTCCCGTCATGACCTTCTGATAGGGTTCTACCGATTATTTAATCAATTTCTCAGAAATCCTATTGTCCTAGTTGATTACGTCATTCTATGCCCATAAATGGATTCCCGTCATGACCTTCTGCTAGGGTTCTACCGATTATGTAATCAATTTATCAGATATCCATTTTTCCTAGTTGATTACGTCATTCTATGCCCATAAATGGATTCCCGTCACGAGCTCCTTATAGGGTTCTACCGATTATGTAATCAATTTCTCGGGAATTCTCTCCCTTCGATTACGCAATCAATATATCTCTTCCCCACCTTCCCCTTAGAAACATTAAATTAATTCCCCTTTCTTGAATCAATATAAGCCCCTTAGAAACAACAATTAAGTCCCCTTTCTTGAATCAACAAGTCCCATTAGAAACAACAAATGAATTCCCCTTTCGTGAATCCATAATTTCCCTTAGAAACAATAAATTAAGTCCCCTTTTCTGACATATCAATCATCTTTGACTTCACCTGTTAAACGTTACTAAACTTCGCCTGGAAACAATTTGATTAATAATTGACAGTACCTGTCAGACATTATTAAACTTTGCCCGGAAACAATTTGATTAATGGCTGACTTTACGTCATTGACCCCATTAACCACGTGTTCTCCCTAGGGACTCTATGCCCATATTTGGTGTGCTGTTCGGACCTCCTGAGGCCTTTCTACTCATTTCGTTCAACATAGCTGAACGGTCTTGTAACTGTATCTCTAGGGCTATTGCGTAGGTCAATCCCCCATAGCTATGCAATTTGCCCAATATGTTTAAAAACTAAATGTTGCCTTAAGATTAAATAAAAAAGCACTGTGTGTATGCTGATTCGCAATAAGACATATCAGCAATATACCAGGGACGGCTGAGGGTATTATGTTCAAAATTTTTCGGCTACTTCTATTACTGCTCTGCTCTTAAAATTTAACTAAATCAAAAGAGTGTAAGTGTATCCAAACTGTCAAAGAGCATAGATTGATTTTTTTTTTTTGAATGGTATTAAATTAAATTTTTCAGGTCAACTTCAGAAGGTATAAAACTAAATTAAACACCGCTATTTGTGTCCAGATTTTTAAAAGGGTGTATGTTGTTAAAACCTCTTGAAAAGGTTTCTCCAGCATACAAATAGCACGTTAAACTATAAATTCTTAAAGAAAAACAGAAAAAATTAAAGCTATTATTTTCTGTTTAATTTGCACTCTACTGATATTTTATTTTATTTTATTTTATTTTTTTTTTTATTGTTTTCACTTCTATAACTTTAATAAATCCAATATTATTTAACAGTTTAAGGAAGAATTATGTAAATTAAACTGACAATGCACATTCCATTTGTACTTTTTTCTGGTAAAAACAAATTATGACCTATTCTTGAGGAGGTATAGGGGTTTTGAGCCTTATTCACGTTAACTTCGGTTTGTTTTGGGTGTGAATTGGTTATTTACTGTAATTTTTATTCGTTTTTGATTCTGTTTATTCGTCTATGCTGATGTGTGGCAGTTTTACGCTTGGTAGAGTATTTGATTTTATTTTTGCTCATTTTTTGTTTAATGGAGTTCTTTAGTTTTCTTTGAAAAACTTATTTTGTGGAAAGTCTTTTTAGTTAATCCAATAAAAAAATCCTTATATGTTAACAATGGGCAACTTTCAGAGTTTACATCCCTTACCCGGGGTGCTATGGGGTGTTAGGACCACCCTGGAGGCATAGTTATTAAACTTTGTACTATTTTGAACAACATGGTTATCTCAAAATTTTGATCGGATATATTTGGACAAAAATGGCGTTGGAGGGAGGCTGGTTGCTCTCAGATCATTTTTTTCCTCTTAAGAAGGGCACTAGAGCTTTCAATCTCCAATCGAATGAGCTCCCTTCGAAGTTTACACGATCACACCTTTCATACGAAGTGGCTCTAAAAAAAAAAGAATAATAATACATTGAAGGCCTTATTATGGCTCTTTGTTATAGACTTTGAAAAAGTCTACCGTTTTTCTATGTACACAGTTTATTTCTCGAAAAATACACATCAAACGAAAAAAAAACAATAGAGCATTATGGACTATAATAAGGTGATTTATCTTATTCAAGAATTGACAATATCATCGAATCAATGGCTCACAAGTGTTGATTCTAACGTAAATTAGGGATATAACCCTGTCAAAGTGAAAAGAACACGTAAACACAAAAAATAGTACAAAGTTTATTTAACATTCTCTATCCAACATGCAAAAATTGTATCCTAAGATGCATTGGACAAGACGTTCCGTTATAAAACATTAAATGTTTAATAAATATTACATTATACAGGACGGACCATATGGATGTAAAGTAATACATAATACAATTACAGCTTTACACCGACGAATATTAATGGTTATAAGAAGAAAATTCAAGGATCTTATATCAAATAAGGATAATCTAACTAGAGCGTAGAAAAATATGTAACTGCGACAAGAAGTTAAAATAGGAGTAAAAGTGTACAAAAAAATAAAAACCGAAACTCTTGAATAGCACATGTATCAAAAGGTTATAATTATTATAAGAATAAAGTAATATCAACAACTCGTGAAGTGTTCAGGTGCTGTTCAATCTCAACAATAATGAGTCCACATGAATCCTAGCTACAGGAAATATGTTTTTTTTTTCGGACGTTATTAGCCTACGATGTTTCCAACGACGTTCCAATTTTTGTGAGGGCAATACAGAATGGCTTGTATCTTGTCATAAAATTATTTTCCACGAAAAATACTTCGCTTCCTTATCTTATTTGATTTTTGTTACCGGTATTAATTTAAGAGTAAATTGACTCCTTTGTATAATTTTCTTATCAAAGCTGATAAGGAAGTATCATTAGTTAACTTTTCAACACATTGTATTGCTCTTAATCCAATTTTCCAGCAAAGCTTCAGATTTCTCAAGCCAGAAAATGTTGTTTCGAATCGTTTCTAAGCTCTGATCCAGTAATCTGTGTCCGTGACCGATATCTGCTTTTGAGAAGAAGGCTTCAACCTAAAAATAAAATGCAATATATATAAAACATCGAATCAAAATTTTCTAGTTCTACAACAGAGCAGTTTTCAATAAAACAATTAGTGAATCTGGCTTTGAGGAAGACAATCCAGGGATAGTGAGGTTTCGTTTCTTAAAAATTATTTGAAATTGACTTTTCCTTCGAAACCGAAGCTTGTTTTATTTTCAAGTAACATGAATTATCAAAAAATCAATCGATCCATCATAAAATGTAGAAAGGAAATAACGTCGAACTACTTACCTTAAATCATTAATACTTTACAAGCATTAATGCCATCACTCATTAACAGTTACAGGCACTTATTTTGAACTCATTCAAAAATGAACTCATTTAAGAAGAGTATCATAAAAAATTCAGCTGTGACAGTTCAAAAGCCGGTATGTTCCGCACTATAGATTTTACAAGAGAGTGAAAAAATTAAAGATTGCGTTTTGGGTTTTTCAATTCTTACTTCCAGAGAAATTATCTAAAAATAGTCTTAGATACTCGATTGACTGACCGTATATTGAACAATAAGCTGTGCGAGAAATTTGGCTCGATCTCGCTTGCTAGGGCTATAATAAAAGAATGGCTAATATGACTAAGGCTTGCTTCACGAATGTAAAATGACAGTTGCCAAAGATTGTGTGTTTTGGCCATCAGTTTGGGGCAAAAAAAGAAGCTTTGGACAGAATGGGTTTAGAGGAGTGTACGCAAATGTGGTGGCCTCAGGCGACTTGAAGCGGCAATGAGTTGTTAGCCATAGGGGTAGTATTAGCAGTAGCAGCAGTAGTAGCAGTACTAATAATAGGTGAAGTAATAATAGTATTAGTAGTAGTAGTAGTAGTAATAATAATAGTGGTAGTAGTAGTAGCAGTAGTATTAGTAGTAGTAGAAGTAGTAATAATAGTAGTAGTAGTAGTAGTGGCAGTAGTAGCGGTAGTAGCGATAGTAGTAGTAGTAGTAGCAGTAGTAGCAGTAATAGTAGTAGTAGTAGTAGTAGTAGTAACAGTAGTAGTAGTTGTAGACGCAGCCGTAGTCGTAGTCATGGTCGTAGTAGTAGTAGTAGTAGTACATTCTTACTATCGTACAGTTTTTTGCAGAAGAACAACTTTTTGTTTAGACACTCGATATAGAATACAAAAAATTGGCACCAAAAACCTCTGACTCCTCATCATTTCTGTCTTCGGAAAAACTAGATAAAAATCATTTAAAAAAAAAAAAACAGAAACATTCGATTATGTTGACAATTAAATAAGAAACGGCGAAAAGGACTCGAAATTTCGGTCAGACATTTTGTGATTAACAAAAAAACTACAAATACGTTTAAATACGTTTGCCATAAATTGGCTTTTGAATTACCCACCGGAGTAACATTAATGGTTTATTGCTCAGCTTTTTGTGCCCCACCCTCGTCCTCAGACGTTGATGCAGAAAATTAGCTATTGTTTTTGCAGCTTAGCATCTTTAAACTTAATTTTCTCAGTATAACGTCATCTAAAGCAAATACTTCTAATGCACGCTATAGAAATCTTTCAACTTCTCCTTAGAACAGCCTCATAAAATGATGCTTGTAGAAAGGGTGTTTCAAAAATATTAATTAAGATTATTCTTATTACCATGGGGGGATTCATCAAACTGAGTCGAGGCTTAGGTCACAGAGGTCCATTGCCTTTTTATTCTTTTCTGTTAATATTCTTTGGATGAGGAAGACATGAGAAAAATGAACTAATTAAGTTTGAAGCCTTTTTAGAAAATCTGGATATAAGCGATGAGTGATTCTAGATATCTTAGCCAGGTAACAAAATTGTTTCAGCAGTGGCGAGGAGGTAAAACTCAAATTTCTCCAGACCTTAGAGAAATGCTGCTTAAGGTTCGAAAGGAATTCTCCGTAAAGTTCTTGTACACTCAAGCCGGCCAGAGTTTATCAGAAGCAGAAATATATTTAGACATTTAAACCTTGATTCTGTACAAATTGCTTCCACCCACTAAGTTATGACTATGTTTACTTAAAATAGGAATATTTCAACTTACTGCCATTAAATATAAGAGAATCACCAAGATAAAAGTAATAACTATCCAAGTCTACAAGAAAGTGAGGCAGAATATGAGCTTCAGAAAGAACTAAATAAAGATAAACTAGTTGCAAGCAATAATAAATCAGTAGCAATAGACCTGAACAATGGCCAATCCCTATCTACCTAAGATGGTACTTTTGACACATCGAGACATAAATCAATACGGAAAAAAAAATATATTTCAATCGCCCATAACCAAATTGATGATTTATTGCACATTAAAAAAAAAAATTGAATTCAAAAAAAAAAATATAGAACTGCTCACCTCTGAGAGTTCGAGATTGGTTGCCATTCTTGAAGTTGCCGCATTTACAATTGGCCCTATAGAGTGAATTCCACCTTCTACATTAAGAAGTTTGTTCCAGTTCAACTTCACAAAACGCCAAGTTAATAAACTGCCAGGACTGTTCTGTGCCACCGAATCAACAACAGTTCGAACGTCCTGACTCTTAATTTTGTTTTGGTCCAAAGTAAACTCCAAGTACCTAAATTAACACAGTTTATATTTAGGCTTTCATAAAATCAGACATACACAGCGTTTATATCTGTAACAAATCAGTGAGAAGTCAATACAAAAATCAAGGGATCTTAACTCGAACTGTCCTCATTAGCCCTTTCTCAAATTAGATGGGAAACACTAAAAAATTTTAATTTTGCGTTTTCAGTAGTTAGAAAACTTGATATTCAAATTGTGTCTGTTTTTTTTTACTCTTTACAAAAAAAAACCGTTTTTACTATTTTCTTCACCGCCTGTGGAAAGAAGTAAAGACACAGATTTAAATACTCTCAAAATCTAAGCATCCATCATAGATTTCCATCTATGGCCTTTTTCGTCAATGATTGGGTGTATGTTTTGATTTTTCAGTACAAAAAAAAAAGAGAAACGGAATCTAGATTACTGTACAAGGAAACCCACCGAAAATCTTCAGGAGTTTGGGCAAAACTTTCGCGAAATCGATTAATCATGGTCTATACATATAGTGTCTGCACATATAGTGTCCGCAATTTTTTACTTTTTCGATTTTTCTTATGCTCATTTAGAATTGTTTGCAGTGGAAATATTCAAATGACATTTATTCCGATGCCTTCCTGAAACCAAATCCCTAAAGGAATAGATCGATTGATAATATCTGTGTATTTCATACTTTAATAGGGATCTTCACTATGAATTCTTTCTTATGGATCATTATTGACTTATTACGAATGGCACAATTTTTAACTTTTTCCAATTTTTCTTATGTTCATTTAGAACTGTTAGAAGCAGAAATATTCAAGTGATATTCATTCCAAAGCCTTCATAAAACCAAAGCCATACCCGAATCCCTCGATTGACTGTGTATTGTGTATTGTGTCTGTGTATTTAATGCTCTAATAGGGACGTAAACAAATAGTGTTTACTATGAATGGCTTTCTTATGAATCATTATTGATTTTTTAAAGATAAAAAAATAAACATACTAAAGAAGTATCTATTTGTCACTCAACGAGATACGTATTTTCTGAACATCAGTGGAAATATTTGTTCAACTTTCTTTACTTATGACGTAGAGAAACGTTAATGTTTCCTAAATGCTAGTTTACCACTTAGCGACGTATTGGAAAACCACATTTTTGGATCGCCTTATCCAAAGTTCGGATCGTTTTTGTTTGCTTTATCATTATTTTGTTCATATTGCCATAGTCTGAATTGTCCTACTTCATAGCCCTTGTTTAGCTTCCTTCATACGATGAAGTATGGTTCTGATTATATTTTACCAGTCCATTCACAGTCACATTAATATTGTCTCAGTTTCACCTGAATTTTTGTAAAAAAAATTAACAAACAGTTATCAAAAGGAAATATCAATACGATTCTCAAATACTTCTTTCAAGGATTGAACTCTATGTAATATATTAATTCACAAACCTCTGTATAAGCCAAGGATCCATTGCTGACCCTAGTGCCTTCAAAAGTAGCCTTTTTTCACTGGAAATTTTAGACTCTTGAAGCTTTTTCCAAGTAGTATCCCAATCGCTTTTGTCTCCGTAGCGAATCCCTATAAAACATCAAGACGAAGAGTAATACATATATATTTTTTTTTTTTTTTTTAAAGCAAGAACTGTAATAAAAGTGAAATTCTTTTTTACTTTAAGTTAAACGATTAACATAAAGACAAAAAGAGAAGATTACTTTCCAACAGCTACGCGGTTAAACTATGCTTTAATTCCATTGGTTTACGTCTATGCCGTTTTTTTTCTAACCCATTCACATAATTCGTTAAGTGAACATAAAAAAGGGAAACCAAACAACCCCGCCTGTCTAAAATCAGATTGGTTTTCCCGTGTTGCTGTGTAAGATTTTAAGATACTGAAAAGCATAGAAGGTTTTTGAGTCACATGATTGCTTTGAAGTAGTCCCTCTGTCTCTCTATAGTTAATACTTACATTATATAACAGGAAATAACTAACATAGAAAAATAAATATGTCATTATAAGAGTAATGCATAATTTGAAGTTCGTATGCAAGAAATTATGATACTAATTTATTCATAAAATACAGAAAAGGCTGACCATTGGTCCCATTTAAATTGAAGAGTGTGGTTTCTTTAATGGCCGTCCTATAATTTTCAGTTTTACCCTTTGTCTATAAAAATCTATAAATAAGTCTTTTGTTTAATATTGATCTACAAACAGTTATAACTCTCAACCATAACCTATTAACGGAACAAATGAAATATCGACAAAGCCGAAATGTAGATAGGCATTGACGTTGGTTTTTAGCTATTACGTGCAATAAGTTAGTGGTAGAATACTAAATGGAACTGCTTTTGCTATGCAACTTTATTTAGTCCAAGAAACATTCCTGATGATATTCTTTGCGTGTAACTAATGTAATAAATGAGTCACAATGGGTCAGTTTAAAAAAGGGTACCAAAATAAAGTTTTTGTAACTATTTAGTCATCTACAAGCGTTATTGCAGCAAACTTTAGTTCAAATTTTTCAAGATTTCGCAATAAACTCCAGTAGATTCTCTAAGCTGAATTCTGGTAGAGGTACTTGCATGATATACCCCTTACCTAATGTTCATCTAATATGTTTCTCTGACGCTCAATCCTAATGAAATATGCCTAATAATGATAAAAATATAATACTTTAGAAACAAATTTGGGCTCTATATTTGCACATTAGGGAGGGGGGAGTAAATTATAGTGGGTTTGCATTCGTAATGTGTTAGGTACAATTATTCTGCGTGTTATGTAGTAAGAATTGTTTTCTGACTTCACACTGTCCAAATACTTTACCACCCCCCCACACTACCCCCCCCCCTAATGTGCAAATACTATATATTTTCCATCTATTTTGTCACTTCTCTTTGTATTATCTCACGATAATCTGAAAGAAACTAACGAAAATAAATCAGTTTACAGTGCGTCAATGCATGAACAACTTGAGAGGTAAGGGGTTAATCATACAAGTACCCTGGTAGATTCCTTGAAAAATATCTAGAAATAACCAGCAGCAACAACTAGTCCTCTTTATGACTGCTAGAATTTTCGATTTTTGGCAAGAATGAGAAATTGAGTAGAATTGTTTAAATCTCTGTATGAATGTTTTTTTATTCCTATGTAGTTCACATATTTAGTAACATTGTAGTAGTCACGTTAACACCTTGTTTATAGAAAGAACTGCAAGTTTTTATGAAAAGGAAAACCACCGCGCCAAATAAACATGAATACAAAAAATAAGGTTATTCGTGACGAATATTACACTACACTTATTTCTCAGGCTGAAAAGAGAGCCACATGAAAAACATGAGATAAATCAGCATTTTATAGAAATGGTTGCACAGGAGGTGAACAATCGACGACCACGATGTGATAGATATAGATATACATAAAAGCCCCATGGGCCATGGACAATACAAACACAACAAAACGCATAAAACATAAAAATAAGTTCAAACACTTTTGAAAATAACAATAGAATAGAAAACCCTCCCTATGTGTCATCCCCACACTCACAAAATTTCCGAAATTTCTCATATCCAGTTTGCAACTACTTCCTATTTTATTTTCTAAGCACCTTCTATCCATGACATCCTTCCCAAAAATTCCCCTTCTAAGTACCTTCAGTTCTTCACAATAACACATAAAATGTTCTAAATCTTCAGACTCCCCGCACATCGGACAAGAAAATGGACCACTTCGTACCTTAACCCTCCCTTCTTCCCCCCAAGCGGCATAAAATTCCCTCTTACTGATAAGACTCATTTTAAAGTATCAATTTGGAGCCCAAATTTTAGATATATTTCTTCTCCCCAGGCTTTTTTAATGTTTCTATATATTCCGAGGGATTGTGAGTTAACCTTGTCTTCTTGCCAAACCTGGATCCCTTGATCTTGTAGCACTTTTTTCCACAGTTTTTGCAATCATTCCTGTTTCCACCCCTGTTCCAATTCCACCATTCTACCAGCCTGATAGTCTACAATTGTCCTGTATACTGTTAATTTACGCTGGTCAAGAATCTTTTCTTTCATTCCATAGCAGCTCATTGAAAGCAATTTCTAGTAGTCGATATCGTCACATAGCAATAAATATTTCTGCAGTAACCTACCATACGTATTTATCGTTTATTTCTTAAGCTAAAAAGACCCAGGTCACCCTTTATAACAATGCTATTAAACTTTTTATCTAACCCTATTAATTTTTTAAAATAATGTAGTTGTATCCTCTCTATTTCCACCCCCCTTTGGTGTCCCCATATCTTTGCCCAATAATGTATAGCAAGTTATAATCTACTTGCAAAAATACGCTTTTGCAGCTTGATATCCTTTGCTACTATATCCTTTATACGACTCTTTAAAAATATGCCAGTTAAACTTTTGCCTTTACTTGACATTAGAACTATGTTTCTTGTCCACCATTTGAAACAAGTCTACAGCCTAGGTAAGCATACTCTTTCACTACTTTTATAACTCCCCTCCCGTAACTAAAATTTTCTTCAGATGTCTTCGCTCCCCTTGCAAAAACCATTACTGCTGACTTCTCTAGATTTAAAACCAGTCTCTTTTCCTTAAAATACTTTTCTACACTCTCTAATGCATGCTGCAGATCCTCTCTACTATTTGCCAATAAAGCTATATCATTGGCGTCCAAAAGTGCAGGCATTTTTTTATCAAATAATTGCAATTCACTTACTTTCCTTTCCCTTTAATAGCTTTCAGTACCATTAATGTACAACGAAAATAACTTCGGAGACAAAGTACAATCATGTTTTCTTCTTAGCCTGCTAAATATATCCCTCGATGTTTCCTTACAATCCCACACAACACACTTTACTGTCAAATACATTTGCAATAAAATTCGCACAAACTGACGCGGTAATCCTAAATTAATCAAACAATGCATAAGAATTTCCCTATTTACACTATCGAAAGCACCTTTTAAGTCCAAAAACGCCACAAACAACTTATCCTCTTTTTTCCTGGTATATTTCCTAATTAGACTGGTTAAAATAAAGATTTGATCTATAGTACTATAATTTTCGCGAAATCCTGCTTGTATTTCGATAACTATCTGTGATTTTTCTAGCCACTACCCATACTTTTACCCATTTCCATACTTGTATTGGGATTCTGTCTAAACCAGGAGCTGAATTACCCTTCATTTGTTTTCATGGTCTTAACTGGTCTCTCTATAATTTCTTCCTCAAACATGTCCCAAAACATTAAATTTCCATCGGATGTGTAGCTCCTGATTTCTTCTAATTCTTTATTTTCTAAGTAATCCGGCCATCTTTTTGCCTCCTTTGCACCGTTTTCTTCATTTGTATTCCCAGTTGATTCTTTAACAAGCTTCCAAAACTCTTTTGATTCATTCTTTCTAAAGACTAATCTTAGCCTTTCAGATTTTTCAATGTCAAACTTCCTTTATTTTACCTTCATAAGATTCTTGTATTCCTTTCTCTCCCTCTTGTAATTCTGATACAGTTGTTGAAAATCATCTCCTTCTTCATTTAATTTCAATACCTTCTGTGCCTCCCAAAGTTCCTCCCTTTTATTCCTACACTCCTTATCATAGACTGTCCTAAAAGCCTGGTTCCCTCAATTTTTGCATATTTTCTTTCCCGTGCCGTAAACTACCCTACCCAAAATCTCTAGCGCTGAATCAACATTCCCTTCTTGGGCTCATTCTCGACTTCTATGCAGTAAATATTGATTGCTTGGTTCCGTCATTAATTCTTTAAAATTATTTTTATCATTTTCCTCTACTCTTAGTCTTTTATGAAGTCCAACCCCTGGATGAGATCCATTTTTACAACTATGCTCCTTAATTGTTGAGGCTGCTTCCACGACTTCTAAAGTTGCACTGATAGGAAAGTGATCGAACCCTACGGCCATTAATACGCCACAATCTACCACCCTTTCACTCAAAGACAGACTAGTTAAAAGGTAATCAATTATGCTTGGAGAATGCCCCGACAAATAAGTTAACTTCCCCAGATTTTTATCATTTCCAAATCTACTATTTAATGTCATTAAATTTTCATACCCGCAAAATTCTAGCAAATTTTTACCCCAGTTATTTCTACGACGGGCGTGGTCCCTACTTGTCCTCTGTGGGAGAGTTATAACAATATTTTCTAAATTAATAGTGGATATATCATCATGAACAGAAACCAAAACCGGTAAAATTTCTACGCACGTCCCTGTATAAGCATTAAAGGATATTCCAAGGGTGTTTTTTTTAATTAAATGTTTATTAGTCTTGGCCAATTTTTGACACCCTAGTTTTGTATTTTTTTTTTTTTCCACTCCAAGGTAGTCAAAGTTCATCTTCTAACCCATTGCAACTTTATTTTGCACCGTTCAATGTGAGTTAAAAAAGGGTAAATAGAGAACTTCTTAAATAAATTTTGTTTTTTATTCATAGTATGCAAAACTGTGAATGTGTCCCTATGGATGTGTCATGGTCAATAGACAGATATTGAAATAGAGTTTTACTTCTTTTCGTTTATCTTCGCACGAGATGAAACACGGTAATCCTCATACTCAAAGTTAGCTTCAAACCGCTCGTGGGGGGGGGGCTTCGATTCTTTAAGTCACTTTATTGTTCAAAACGATCCTTTACTTAAAGTACAATTTTGCTAGCTGCCCTTGTAAAAAATAATATCGAGCACAAGCCGCCTCCCCCTTGCATAACCAGGCAGGAAATCTTGGGTGAATCCAAAATATGCCCTGTGGCCTCCAGGCATCTATCTACATCCTATAGTAGTTTTCAGCAAGGATTAGAAATAAATCAATAAAAATTATACGAGAATATAAGCAGTTACCTGTCGAGTATACAATTTCTCTAAGGTCTGGAGAAATTGGCGTTTTACCTCCTCGCCACTGCTGAAACAATTTTGTTGCTTGGCTAATAGCAGGAGTCATACCAATTTTTACTGCTGCTGATAATATTTCCTCTTGAAGAAGCCTTCAATAATAGATTTAAATTGTTTAATATATAATAATAAAATTTAAATATAATTACAATTATAATTTAATTTAAATTATAATTTAAGTATAATTTAAATTAAAATATAAATAAAATTTAAATATAATTTAATAAAATTTATATAAAATAATAGAATTTAAATTATTGAAATAAGTTTTAAATTATAGATTAATCTAAAATACAGAAATTAAGTTTTCAAGTTTTCATAAAGCTTGAAAAATATTCTACCATCCATTCTAATTGAGTACTAGTACTTTTTTATTCGTTTTTTCCGCTCAACGATATTGCACAACAGCTCTCAATTGTCTTTCTTGATTCGCTTCTTGTAAGTTTTAATCCTAAGTTCTTCACATTACTTATTTTTTTTAACCTCGTAAAAAAAGCTTAGTAATTTTTAACTTGGAGTTCTTATTCATACTTGCTTCTTATTTATCAAATTCCAAAGTGACGTCAAAATTCAAAGAAAATTTGCAACTCTTGGGAATAAAGTAACCAAGACTAATTTTTATTTTTGAAAACCCAAATTTAGCATGTGCCCACTGGATTATTCTGCCACGCCCTACTTTATTTTAAAAAATACCGTTTTCTAGGGGGTATTTTCACTAAATAACACCTATTCGGTATTTTTACTGAAAAAGTAAAAAATTACAAATTTGTCTCCCTCCATAAATTTGGAAATTTATTTTGCCCCCCCCCCCAATATTCATGAACAAATACTACTGGGACCAAGAATAATACCTTTTTTCAATTAAAATTCATTATTTTAACCACTTATTAGGATTTTTCCACATTCTCTTCAAGTTTAAGATTGCGCGGCAAAGAACAAGCTAAGATAACTATTATTTTTTTCTTCTTCTTTTTCATTGGTTTCCTTTCTTACATTTCATCGTGTCTAATCACTTTAATTTTAGACCCTTTTCTAAACCGTTGAAGGCAATAGTTTTCTTACTTTTCAACATGTTTTGTTCTTAGTTTCCATCCAAGTTCACTGTAGACTGGAGTAATTAATTTCTGAATAAAGCAAACTAAATTTTCTTTAGCTTTTCGAAGTGACAATATTTGTTGTAAGTAGTTGAGATGACGCAGTGCTGTTGCCCATGGAACATGATCTCTCTCCTTCTCCAAATACTTCAACATCAATAATGGAGTAGATATATTTAAAATTCCAACCCTGAAAAACAGAAGGATTTTTAAATATAACAGACCCACCGTGTTAATGAATTTGACAGTGACCTTTCTAGAAGGACCAAAAACTGATGAAACAATTTCAAATTTTAACCTTTTTTGGAAGTTTTATTTTTATATTTTCTATGATTTGAAATTAAAGCAAGAATAAACGATAAATATGGACATAGACATAGTTCCTATAAGCCAATACAATTTTGTTTAAAAGGACTAAAAAATCATAAGGCTCCTGGTGCTGATAGGGTGGTAAATGAGTTTCTTAAATATGGTGGCTCTGAGGTTAGAAATAAGTTACTGAAGATTATGAATATGATTTTTGAAAAAGGGGAAGTACCTAACGATTTTAGGAAAACTTTAATTAAGCCACTTTATAAGAAAGGTGATAAAAGTCAGTGTGGTAATTATCGAGGGATTAGTCTGGTCTCTGTAGGTAGCAAATTACTTGGTAATATGATACTTCTTAGACTTAGAGAGATGCCGTAGACAAGGTTTTAAGAGAAAAACAGCGCGTTTTAAGAATGGTAGAGGATATGTCGACCCAATTTTCTCTCTTAGATTAATAATTGAGAAGTGGCTAAGTTATCGAGCACCTTTAGACCTCAGTACTATAGATTATGAGCAAGCGTTCGATTCTGTTGATAGAAGAGCTTTAGTAAAGGTTTTATCCATGTATGGTATACCAGACAAATACATTAAAGTGATTAGTGCTATGTACGAGGATAACACTGCTGCAGTTAAGGAAATGAGCAGTTAGGAAATGAGGTTAGCAGCTGGTTTTGTATTAAATCAGGAGTTAAGCAGGGTTGTGTTCTATCCCCCTTTATATGGATTATTTTGATGGACTTAGTCTTAAGGAGCACAGGAAAGGCAATGGGAGAACACGGAATCAAATGGGGAAGAAAACGTCTCCTGGACTTAGGTTATACTGATGATTTAAGCATCATAGATGAAAGTATGAGCAAAATGAATGAAGTTTTGGAGTTTTTGCGAGTTCAGGGTGACTAAGTCACTAAGGCTAAGTCACCAAGACTAAGTCACTAAGGCTAGGAATAAGTGAAGATGAAAAGGTGAAGTTGGGTAATGAAAAGATTGATAAGGCGGACAGCTTCACTTACCTTGGTAGTATTATTAGTAAAGATGGTTGGAGCAGTGAAGATGTCAAAAGTATAATGGCCAAGTCTCAAGGTGTTTTTTTAAAGTTAAAAAAAGCTTGGAAGAATTGGTATATTAGTATGAAAACCAAGACCAGAGTACTGGGTGCCGCGTGGAAGAGAAAATAAAAAAATGCATCTAGAACGCGGATACACTATAACACGGATAAAGATTCGTTCGATGTTTTCCAGAGAAATTGCTTAAGGATTGTTCTGGGTACCCGTCTGACTGACCGTATTTAAAACAGTGGGCTATACGAAAAATGTGGTTCAATACCACTCTCAAGGGCTATAATTAAAGAAAGGTTGAGGTGGCTAGGGCACGTTGTGCAGATGAAGGATGACAGATTGCCGAAGATTGTTCTTTTCGGCCAACTGTCTAGGGCTAAACGGAAAGCAGGTCGTCCTCGTCTGGGGTAGGAGGACGTCATAAAGAAAGATTTGAAGGAAATGGGAACTTCATGGGTGGGCGCAAAAGGGAGGCTTTGAATAGATTGGGATGGAGGAGGAGCGTGCATAGCTGCGTTGGCCTTAGATGGTTAGGTGCCGCGGTGAGTTGTTAGTAGTAGTAGTAGTAGTAAACTTAGTACTTAATTATATAAAAGGCACGGGGAGTGCAAACACTAAGCTTGGTGTGATACTGACATTCAAGAAGAAGTAAAAACTAAAATTTAAAATAAAGATACGAAATATTCTGCCATTGAGAATTATAAATTTAATAGAACTCACACACAGGGTTGTCACCTGTAGTAGGCAACTGCTATTTTAGCACTATTTCATCATGTGAAGCACTGTAGTACATGCTATATTGAATGTAACACTTTTTCTCTTATATAACCAAATTGAAAATATAGACATATAAAATGTAATTACATGATGTGTCTTACATCAAAATAATATGTCAGAACATCTTTCATGCATGAAAATAATCTAAATACATTTAAATACGGGATATGCTTGTGAGCGTATATTTTCCCATTTAGTGGTCTGATCAGCTACATTTCTTATGGATACATTTTTATTCCTCTACATAAAAAAAAAGAAAAAAATATCTAAAAACTAATGTAATCACACTTAAACAGACTATGTGCGTGTCGCAGCCTGCACGAGACACGCCAAAAAAATTTGACATTAAAAATTTTTTCTGACTGTAGCACTAAAAATCGCTGTTTAACACTAAAAATCGCACTAGAAATTTAACACTGAAATTGTAAACACTAAAAGTGTAGCAATAACAATCGCAACCTTGCTCACACAAAGAAATCGGTCTTGCGCCAGCGCCCCAAAAAAATCATCCCAATTTTTGTTAAATTTAACTGGAATATTCAGTTTATTGTTCTATCATTATTGTCTTCTTCTCAAAGACACAGACTAAATCAAACATCTGTGAGGTAGTCTATTATTTTCTTTTTAAATCTTATAGAAATATGGAGGCGGAAAAGTTGTTAGTCAGCCTTTTCAGAAGAAAATAAAAGTTACAAGACAAAATAGTTTTCCTAATTTATGCACCATCAAATATGTTCAGCCTATGTGAATACAATAAGGCTTAATTTTCATACTCATGGGAACCTAGGAAGTAATAATTCTGTAAAAAACGTCCTCATCCCACAAAAATTGACAATGATTATCTTACCTATGTGATGAAAAACTCACCCTTCTAAAAAGGGTGTAGAAACCGGCACAGCTGTAACGATGCCCATAAGCTATATTGACAACATAAACAAAAATATTTGTGAAAAAGCGCATCAAGTTCTTTGAAAAATGGTTTTAAGGCAGAATGAAAACTAACACTATAATCAACATGCCTCAAATATACGACTTTTGAAATCCCTGAAATAAAACATA
This sequence comes from Artemia sp. Qi Xiang Cuo, assembly GCF_049724085.1. Classification (NCBI taxonomy): domain Eukaryota; kingdom Metazoa; phylum Arthropoda; class Branchiopoda; order Anostraca; family Artemiidae; genus Artemia; species Artemia sp. Qi Xiang Cuo. Next base: position 32,020,311 of record NC_142802.1, on the reverse strand, counting down.
GAGAGAGATGTTTATTTTCCCCAAAATTATTTTATTGTATCTTCGTTTTTTCCCTTGTCATATGACAGGGAATTGATTACGAAAATGAGTCAAGAATGGGGGTTAATCTTTATTATAACGTTGCTGTCTGATCTATTTTTTCTTCTTCTCAAAGTAGAAATATCATTATTGGCTACTTCTTTTTGTCTCTCTCTCTCATTTCTGATTCTGGACAAGAACTACAAAGATTTTTTATAGCAGGAGTTAGATAGGATTATTTCTCATTTTCCTCATTTGCAATACTCCTGGCTTCTCGTTTTAGTGGGGATAGGAGGGAGGAGGGCATCACTCCGTTGACCGGGAGGAGGGCCGTACACACGGTGTGTACCCATAGCCTTTTACCTTCAATCCTATATACAAATGAGTTTGGCTATTGTGTCTAACCTTTGAAGTAAGCTAAAAACCATAGAATCTAAGCTATTTTGCACTACTTTTCTTCGAATTAAAGAAAGAAGTATGGTAATGGTAATATCAGTTGTACCTAACCAGAAATACTCATACTACTCTAATATTTTAATTTTTCACGTCTTGCGTGTCTAAAAATTGAGTCAGCCAGCTGTTAGGATACTTTATAGGTCACCAAACATACTTTTTGTTGTAAAGGTCTGAAATCTTTTGCAGGGGGGAGGACAGGGGTTGTGAAGGAAAGGAGAAATTTTATTATTAAAGTTACCTCATCTAAAATCGTATAGGTTAGGACTGAAAATAGGAAAAACAAATGAAGGATTAGGATTTAAGAACATTGATTATCAAGCTTAGTGTAAAAGCAGATTTTAACAGTCAAACAAATAAATAAAATTTAGAAAAATAGGCCAGTTTTTATTAATAGTTTTATGCTACATTTGCGAAATATAAAAAGTTACTAAGCTTTAGTTCTAAACATGGCTTACAGATGAGCAGCCTCCTTATCTCATTTCTCGTTTAGTGGCAATTCCGAAAAAGAGCTGAGAACACGAATAGCCCTGGCAAGCTCGGCGTTTCAACGACTTCGACCAGTCTGGAGATCAGCGAAGTGCTCACTCCAGCTAAAACTTTACATCGCCAAAACGTGCGTAGCCCGACGTAGACGATGGAATGTTTAAAACTCACAAATGAGCAGGAAACACGACTCACTGCACATGAAAACAACTGTCTTCGACGTCTCGTCAACATTAACTGGAAGGATAGGATAACAAACTTGGAAATTTACCACTACAGAAACTACGTAGCCAGAGGACGCTGATGTAGTCAGGCAACGAAGATGGCGCTATCTTGGCCATGTTATCCGTATGCCAGGATCGAGACTACCGAATATGCTTCTCCAGTGGCAACCAGACGACACGCGTCGACGAGGAAGGCCCAAAAACACGCTTCGCAGGACATATGAGCGGGACAGGAGAGCCTTGTGGGAGGACATCTACGCCGCAGCTCATTTTCGGGATGATTGGAGGTTGTTAACGGACGCCCTGTGCTCCTCTGGAGGTACAGGAGGAGCTAAGGTCTAAGGTAAGGTTAAGTTCCCATTTAAGTTTCCTTTCAGTTTTCATTTAAGTTTCAATGAAGTTCTTTCTGAAGACCGAAATAATTCATTTTAAAAATTTAGAAATTTATATTTAACTGGCATCGAAAAAGGTTTTTTCTTTAGGTAAATATAAAGTTAGCAACATAGTTTTTTTGGTTTATAGAATAGACCGAGTTTCTGGTTCCATTTTAACAATTAAAAAGCACTCGTTATTAATATTCCATCCATCTTCTTCTTTCCGGGTAACTTCCAAACAGAGTAATGAGGACAAATTTCCCGCTGGTTTAGAATATTAACATAACTTATTTCATTTTTCCATTCGAAGGGATGGAAACTTTTTGAGCACAACGATAATATAATTTCCTATTAGCGTTTATGCTTTGACTGGTAAAATACTAAAATTACGAAAGAAATTCCCGAATTGTTACCTATTTAGGGTAAAAGCATCATCTAGCAAACTTGCTCGGTCAGCAGCTGAAAGGGATGTGTGATTTTTCAGCAGTATATCTGTCAACTGTGCCCACAGAGATTCTTCATACATGACCCTATAGAAACCACTCTGCTTCGAATTCATTTTGAACCACACCACAGAATCAGGCACTTCGAAGTCAACTGAAAAATTTTCAAAAAAGAAACGTTGAACGAGATTTAACATAATTACATTCAGTTTTTTTTTTGCTTTATTAAAATTCAGAGAATACACTTCAAGCTTCTTGTTAATAAAAATTCTAAAAGTCGGATATGATTGGCACTGAAGAGGATTCAATGACATTATATATGTAATTTTTATGAAATTAAATAAAACAATTGAAATGAAGTTTTGAAAAAAAAAACTGTTCCTGCAAACAGAACTAAAATTTAACAAAAGGTACAGTGACCACTGACACTATATATAGTAAAATGACACCTTAGTAAATCCTGAAAAGAAAATTCTACGAGTTGTATAAAAACCTTTGGAGCTACTAAGTTATTTCTAAGGAAAATGTTAAAAACATCTTATCGCACTTCAGATAGTTTACCAAGTTTGAGGTTTCGATATGTCATCCCAGACCTAAGCTTGCATAAATTTCCTGCAGAATAAGACACAATTCTATAAACTTCCTGTGCAAATAATTTCGGAGACCACACTGCCTTTCCATGACGATACATAAAAGTTCAAAAAGAGATAAAATCCTTTTAATAGACAGTGATAAATTTCACATACGGCGATAAATTGATCAACAGTAATATCTAGTATTTTCGTGAAATTTATCACTGTTTGTGAAGTTTATCACTGTCTATTAAAAGGATTTTATCCCTATTTGAACTTTTATTTAACCTGCAGAATAATTTGTACCAATACTCAAAAACCACATCAGAAGGCAAGGGACTGACCCCTCCCCAGGAAAAAATTACAATACATGTAAAGTGAAAAATTTTCCAGCACTCAAGATAAAAAGGAGACTTTTTTGGCAAAGTCACCTTTTTCTAATCTTAGCTTCCACATTGAACAACTTCAGCAGGCTTGCCCCGAACCGAAAATGTTTAAAGCATGCCCCCCGCCCCCAGTAAATATAATTTAAAATACATCTTTGCTTAATCTATTTTAACTCACAAATTAAGAATGGATTCATTTTCTTAAACCACATTGGCCTGACATCACATAAAGAAAGAAAAACGAGCAAAAATAGGGTTTTTATAGGCCAAATGAAGATACTGAAAAAACAAAGCGAATATTTCGAGAGGACAAACGCCTCTCTTCTTCAGGACGAAACGAAACGATGTATCAATAAAAGCCAAAAATTAAAAGAATTAAAACCAACAGTTGTTCGACAGTTGAGCGAACAGTTGTTCGCTAGTATCCGTCGATGGCAGTTCATATTTTTTTTGGATTTTGTGCAAATCGCGGATATTGGCGAATAACTCGCTTTTATGGTTTGTAGGTAGTTGGTTTTAATTATTTTAATTTTTGGCTTTTATTGATCCATCGTTTCGTTTCACCCTGAAGAAGAGAGGTGTTTTTCCTCTCGAAATATTCGCTTTGTTCTTTCAGTGTCTTCATCTGGCCTATAAAAACCCCAATTTTGCTTGGTTTTGTTTCTTTATGGGATTCATTTTTTTATAAGTTATTATGCAGAGTATTTCGTTTATCATGAGGACACTTTTTTTTAGCGGTTTTAATTACTGCTATTACTTGAGTCAGATTTCTCATGTAGTTCTTCCCCTCATTCCTTTATAGTAGAGATAAGGGAAATGTGCACGATAAGCTTACAAGTAAGGCTGATTATGTCAATGTATAAAAATTTTCATTATTTCGGAGAATCCGAACAAAAAAAAACAACAGCAGCCACTCATACATCAGTCTTTATAAATTGTTTAATATAGCGATAGAACTGAGAATTATTTTAAAGATAACAGGATCCAGAACATGACAGTTTTGCACCTAGTCTTTTCCTCCTTTGCTTGATAATAATGTTCAACAATTCCTGGAAACAATTCTGATGGAAACAATTTTATTACAGATTAAGGTAGAAACGTAGACCCTAATCGTAGAAACGTAGAAACTTAGAAACGTAGATACTTAGATGGACCCCAACACATCTATCTAAATTCTTGTCAACATGGTTACTGGCCAGCCAATAAACAACTTATTTTTCCCTCTCTTTGTTCATCTTTTTTTATTAGATAAGGATTTCAGGGAGATCCTTCGTTTGGGGGAACTTGCTCAGCTCCTATAAACTGAAAGGAAATAGCCTATCCCTTTTATGATAGGCCCCCATTTAAGATTTCCAAATTTTAGAACATACTTTTAATTTAATTTCATCTTTTCTGGTTTAGTTTTTTAGAAGGGAGATGCTCCCCCTTCTGAGGCCTATCCTGTGAATCAATTTTGGAAGTAGAACTATTTAATACCTGAGGAGCCGTTGAGCCATAGATGAAACTCACGAGTTGGATCAATACTTGTTACAAAACTAACTGGTACTTTCCATGTGCTATTGGGCCTTTCCGGATCATTAGAATTTCGGAAAATACTTGGAAACATTTCTTGTTTAACGTGGACTATTTTGTCGTCTCGACTTATGTAGATTAAAGGAAATCCCATCTGTTGTGTCCACGTGTCCATGATTGCCTGAAATAAGTTATCTAAATTTTACTCTTATACAATAAAAAAAAAAAATGATTCTGGTAATTGATCCAGGAATGTGTTGCGCCAAACCAAAACAGCGTTTTTCAGCATATTACCCACGTATATTTATTTAACTTTGGAAGGTCATGATTTTTGTGTGCTTAGTTCAGTATGATACTGCAAACAAAATTATTGAACTTCAAAACCGCCTGAAAGCTTCACGGAATAGTTCCTAGGAAATGAACAAAAATGACCAAGAGCATAAGGTAAGTTCACACATAGTTTCTAAACTCTAGAAGTTACATTACGCTGGACAGCGTCCATAGGACGATTTATCTTAGAGATATCCTTCATTAGGGTTAATGGAGGAACTACTAGAGAACAAGAAGGGTGTTTAGCAGGGGATAATCTCCAACATTTTATTGGGGGGGGGGGGGCATGGGGGGCCCATATCCGGATAGTCAAAGGGCATGGGATATATAATATTTTTTTTCACATTATTGGGTCGCCACCCCCAAACGACGCCCCTGCTGTTTAGGCAGGCACTTGATACTTGTGTTAAAAAAAAGTCGTACAGTTGAAAAAAGATGCAACTTGTTAGAAAAGTGTAACTGTAACTAGATTAGTAATCTTGAAACATACCCACCCATTAGAGGAGGGGGTCAACATTCAAGGCAACCACCTGAACCGGCGTCGTTTGGGGGTGGCGACCCAATAATGTGAAAAAAAGGGTTGTGTCCACGTGTCCATGATTGCCTGAAATAAGTTATCTAAATTTTACTCTTATACAATAAAAAAAAAATTATTCTGGTAATTGATCCAGGAATGTATTGCGCCAAACCAAAACAGCGTTTTTCAGCATATTACCCACGTATATTTATTTAACTTTGGAAGGTCATGATTTTTGTGTGCTTAGTTCAGTATGATACTGCAAACAAAATTATTGAACTTCAAAACCGCCTGAAAGCTTCGCGGAATAGTTCCTAGGAAATCAACAAAAACGACCAAGAGCATAAGGTAAGTTCACACATAGTTTCTAAACTCTAGAAATTACATTACGCTGGACAGCGTCCATAGGACGATTTATCTTAGAGATATCCTTCATTAGGGTTAATGGAGGAACTACTAGAGAACAAGAAGGGTGTTTAGCAGGGGATAATCTCCAACATTTTATTGGGGGAGGGGCAAGGGGGGTCCATATCCGGATAGTCAAAGGGCATGGGATATATAATATTTTTTTTCACATTATTGGGTCGCCACCCCCAAACGACGCCCCTGCTGTTTAGGCAGGCACTTGATACTTGTGTTAAAAAAAAAGTCGTACAGTTGAAAAAAGATGCAACTTGTTAGAAAAGTGTAACTGTAACTAGATTAGTAATCTTGAAACATACCCACCCATTAGAGGAGGGGGTCAACATTCAAGGCAACCACCTCCTTCCAATAAATATTCCGAGGGGTCTTTAAGGGAAGTTTTATTATTTGGGCCTAAAAATACGCGTTTTCGTGTTTTTCCTAAAAAGAAAACGGCCATAAGATTGATTTTGATATGATGTCTGAAAAGACTAACATCATGACTCAGTGGCATACTAGATTTCTATTAGTCAGAAGCCCATAGGCTTGATAGAATAGATTTGTTGATAGCATATTTTTTTGAAAACTCCCATGATTGTGTGGTGTTTCCATTGTCGTAGGAAAATTCAACCTAAATTCAATTCAAGCAAAGATTGCGAGCGTAAAACGAAAATTTTGCTAATGAGAAGTCCAAACAATGGCAATACCTCTCATTTTAGAAACTTCTTGTTTTTCCCTTTGGTTTTAATTGTAAGATATTCTTATAGTTTTATTTAGTTCTTTTCTTTTGCTAAGCGTAGTTATTGGTTATAAAGCCAAAATATAAGTGCATATTGATTTATCGGTCGCTGTCATAGTATAAAAAAAGCCCTTAATGTCAAGGAATAATTTTGTATCTTAAGAGCTACAGCAAAGGGATATTAATAACTTTACCAGCCTAAGAATTAGGTAGAATAGGATTAGAGCATTAGCAATGGCCATAGCAGCCGCATCTAACAGCCTGTTAGACTTTTTGTATTTGTTATAGACAAGTGAACTAAGTTGGATTTTTGTTATAGTAATATTATCTTATAAATTCCTCGTTAATAACAACATTTTATTATCCAGAAGACAAAGATTTTCCCTTTCTTATAAAAAAAGGAAAGTACTTCTTTATTGTTAATTATTTTCGATTTTTTATTTTTCTTCTGGGACTTCCCAGAAAATGTCCAACTGTATCTAATTCTGGTTTTGAATTATAGCCAACAAAAATTTTGCAAAAAAAAAATCCTGTTATTAATTATTATTGATGCAACGTGATTTAACCTTGCAATTGTTATCATTAAACGCACAAAAAAAAGAAATAAAGAAAAAATTCCAAACCAAATTGTGAAAGAAAAACTAGGTGCAAGCCAGACTCAAATTTGAAAAGAAAATTGAAAGAAAATATTTAAATATATAGTTAAGCTTGCCTTAACATGAACGTCGTTGGAAGAGTTTCTTGCAGCAATTGAAAGACATTCCCAAAAATTGTCGCTGACTGTGTTCAAGTATTTGTTTGTTTCTAAATAATTTGAAAGTCCTTGTTTGAATATCTCTTCTCCTAGGACACCCTCTAGCATGTAAAGTATAGAAGCACCCTGAAATGAATACAATTTGAACGGCATTGTTAAAATATGATTATGACAGCATTGTCAAAAACACATGCAAAGAAATCTCGACAAGAAACAAAAGCTGACATTTGATTAAGCTTGCTTGGAATTAATGTTAGTTCACTATTATAAGAGCATCTAAAAAACCATATTCACTCATTATGATACGTTGGATTTAATTATAAATATAACTAGGAGTTTTTTCGTAGGTCTAAAATTTACATCGTTTTTCCTTTGTTAACTGATTTATACCCTTAAAGTGAGTTATTCTAGAAAAAATAAGGAGGATTATAACCTTTTATTAATAGATATGAACTAATATTAAACTGTGAACATTATCAGCAATATGCCAACCAAAATTTTAATAGCATCAAATAAACAATTTCAAAAATTTGAAATTTGATATAAAATTTAAAAAAAATAAAGTGCATTAAAGTTCGATATAAATTTGGAAAAATTTTAAAAATGTAAAATTTGAGAGCATTATTCTTCCCTGAAAGACTGGGCCTTAGTCACCTACATGTTGCTAACAACGAACATAACGGTCCGATACCAGTCCTTAAGGCAGTGAGGCCCAGCATGAAAACTTTGGCACGAGATTCATTGTAGTTAAAACTGAATTGAGGTAAGAGTTTACATCAACAAATAAATAAGGAGTTTGTCATTTCAGTAGTTTGTTTTTTCCCGAATAAAAACTGATATCTTTTACTCCTGTGTTTGAAAATGAGCGAATATATTTACTGAAATAATTTGCCTGGCGCTGAGAAAAGCAACATGAGAACGAGCACAGAGGACGGTCCAAAGTTACTTCTACTATCATTGGTCTTATTCTATTTTGTGGGATTAAAATTGTCTACACTTTTTATATAAAACAGTGAGGAGAAAAGCTTAGACATCATTAGGACAGATCGTTATTTTTTACATCAGAAAATCTAAAAGCTTTTTCGTGATTTTGTATCTTTGGGCTATTGCCCAGCTGTTTTTTGTTTTTTTTCGAAATGACTTTAAAAAGCTTTCTCTAAAATAATAAGAAAAAAAAAAAAACCTTAAAACAGCCGATTAAAAGTGTTTTTGATTAATTTTACAGCAAAACATCCTAAAAAAAATTGAGATAATAGTATTACAGAAGTATTAGCCTACGTAATCCTAAGTGATTTACATACTTGTCTTTATCAAAAACTATCCCTGCAACAGACAGTATTAGCTACAAGGCTTTAATAAAGAGACTCGATGACGGGTAACTAACTTAACTCAGTATTATTCGACCTATATTTCCCTGTGAGGAAGACTTATTAAAGGGAGCCCTCAGTTTTTAAAAGCCAGAACCAAATTCAAAGCCCGAACCAAATTTTTATCATTGTATGGTATACCAGACAAATACATTAAAGTGATTAGTGCTATGTGCGAGAAAAACACTGCTGCGGTTAAGGTAGGAAATGAGGTTAGCAGCTGGTTTTGTATTACATCAGGAGTTAAGCAGGGTTGTTTTCTATCCCCGTTTATATGGATTATTCTGATGTACTGTTTTAAGGAGCGCAGGAAAAGCAATTGGAGACCACGGAATAAAATGGGAAGGAAAAAGTCTCCTGGACTTGGATTATGCTGATGATTTAAGCATCCTAGATGAAAGTTTGAGCAAAATGAATGAAGTTTTAGAGGTCTTGCGAGTTCAGGGTGCTAGAATTGGTTTGAAAATTAATGTTAGGAAGACTAAGTCACTAAGGCTAGGAATAAGTGAAGATGAAAAGGTGACCTTGGGTAATGAAAAGATTGATCAGGCGGGCAGCTTCACTTACCTTGGTAGTATTATTAGTAAAGATGGTGTGAACAGTGAAGATGTTGAAAATAGAATAGCCAAGACTCATGGTGTTTTTTCACAGTTAAAAAAACTTTGGAAGAATAGGAAGATAAGTCTGCAAACCAAGATTAGAATATTAGAAGCTACAGTGATGACAGTGGTCAAATATGTCTCTGAAGCATGGACGATCCGAAAAGCGGATGAAGATTTGCTAGATGTTTCCCAGAGAGATTGCTTAAGGATTGTATTGGGTACCCGGCTGACTTACCGTATTTCAAACAATAGGCTATACGAAAAATGTGGTTCAATACCGCTCTCTAGGACTATAATGAAAGAAAAGTTGAAGTGGCTAGGGCCCGTTGTGCTGATGAAGGATGAAAGATTTCCGAAGATTGTCCTTTTCGGCCAAACATCCAGGGCTAAACGGAAAGCAGGTCGTCCCCGTCTGGGGTGGGACGACGTCATAAAGAAAGATTTAAAGGAAATGGGAGCTTCGTGGGCGGGTGAAAAAAGGGAGGCTTTTAATAGATTGGGGTGGAGAAGGAGCGTGCGTAGCTGTGTTGGGCTCAGGCGGCTTGGTGCTGTGGTGAGTTGTTAGTAGTAGTAGTAGTAGAACCAAATTTAATAAGATATAATAATATTACCATTGATCAAGAAAGGCATTATTATATTATCAGCTTAATTCACGTTTCACTTTATCAAACCTTGAAGTACCAAAACTACCAAGGAAATCAAAATCAAAATATGTTATTGCCTCCTTGACCCATCTTAGTTCTATTCATTCCTGAGTAACCACGATTTTCCAAGATTTTTCTTTTGGTTGTTTCAAAATAATAGTTTCTAGGGCAGTACCACATTTTAGTCAGCGTTGTGACGTCAAAACGTGAAAATAACAGATCAAAACTAATAAGTTAAAATTTGGTAATGCATTTCGTCCGTAATAAGTTCAAACAACAACTAAACCTTCAAAGGAAACCTACACCCTCTTAAGTTGTTTGGTGTTATATGTTTTTTCAGCTTTTTTTATGATTCTTCACCCAAGTTTCTTTTCTTCTTGTTTTTTTTTAAATTGGCACTCACTAATAAAAAAAAAGTTGTATAACTGCATACGGAGGTCTCTTTAGTTAAAAAATTAATTTCCGATTTTCTTCAATTTTTTAAGATATATATGGCTGCACAAGTTTCCACTCCACTATTGCCATATTTTAGTTTCACTGTCCTTTGTGCTTGAAAAAGTGTCTTCATATAAAATAAACAAACAAAATACATCCTAGAAATAAAGCTTGAAAATGAAAATAAACAGAATCATCACAAATTTACACATACAAGTTAGATTAACATGGAGAAAAAGACAATTAAAAGCACAAAAAAAGAAAAGACATTGTTTAAGAGCTTAACTACAAATGGTATAGAACGTATCTGCTATCTTTCTGCAAAGAGTCGTAAGTTAAAATAAATTGAGACCTTGACTGAAAAACAGGGGAGCAGGTACCTTTTAGCATGACAAAAAAACTGGAGAAAATAGATTTTATCTGGAGATCATCTTTCGCAGATTAAACAAATTGTTGTTGTTCAGTATTTGAGATTGGATTTCCCCCCATATCTATAAAGTTTTATTGGAAATGTTTGTCACACAAAGTGTGAGATAAATAAAAATCAAAAGCGATATCCCAGATTGAAAAAGGAAAATTTGACAAAATCTCATAGTAGTTTCATCAAACGTCATCATATAAAACCCAAGAAACATACAATCAATTTCCAAAAAAAGGTCAATGGGCTCAATGAGATGATACGAGCCTGAAAGTACCTCTGATTGTGAAGGAAATCCGCAGCTTCAAAATATTTATTATATATTTGATAATTTTTTAGGGCAAACACAGGAGGGGATAAAGGAGCGATTCAGCCCTAACTAGAAGACCAAAAATTACAAAAAGGCAAAACTTTACAGCATAAGGGAAAATTTCGACATTTTTCTGTTAGAAAATGGATCTTTTTTAATCTTCATCCCCTCCGTTGCCCCTAAAAAGCATTTTCTGAACAACGCCAAAATCGGGTCCTTATTTAGAATCTCTTCTGTAAATTTCTAATTCATTTTATAATTTATTTTCATCATAAAAAAGACACCATTTTAAACAAGCTAAAGCATATTCTGAAAAAAGAAGCCGAGATAAAGTTTATGTGTAGACTAACTTTATTGTATGATATAGCATCAAATATAGACTCTATTTCTGATGGATCGTCAACCGACACGGAGACAGGATGCGAGGTTGAAAGTTCGTCCAATGCCAAAGCGGTTTGTGTCTTCTCGAGTATGAATTGATCCATCATTCGCCAACTCCCAATTATGGAACTTACGGCTTTGTATTCCAAAAAGCTTGCAAATCCTTCATTTAACCATAGTTCATTCCACCAGTCCATTGTCACCAAATTGCCGAACCACTACAATTAGAATTTGTTTTTAATAATTAATAGACAGAACAGGGCTAAGTATAAATCCATACATACACAATTACACTAGCTTTTACAAGATATTACCAACCACCTCCACTCTCAATAGTTTATTCCCTCCTTGGAGTCTTTTAAAATAAAAAATACACCTCGTTTAGAATTGACAGGAAAGATTTCGCTGAAAGACTGCTAAAATAATGACGGAGAAGATGAGCTAAATGAAGTGGTATTTGGCTAAATTAAGATAATAATCATATAAAACTGATAATAAACTTCATCACATATTTATTTCAAACATATACCTGATGAGCTAGTTCATGTGCGATAACAATGGCAACATATTGCTGAGACTTTGTTGATGTTTGCTCTGGATCGACAAGTATTGCAGCCTCTCTGTATGTTACCAGTCCCCAATTTTCCATGGCTCCCGCGCCAAAATCAGGCACTGCAACCAAATCTAGAACAAAAGGGTAGATTTACTAATATTATGTGTCCTGTTTTAGTCTCAGCCGCTTTAATATACTTACTGAGAGTTTGCTGCCTTTCAATAATATAATCAAATAGTTCTGGGTAACGAACTGCAAGTAAGGAGCGATCCGGCTCAAGAGTAACCGAAACTCTAAAAAACGGAATTTTGATAACAATAGAGGCATCAAAAGAATCAGATTTTTATGCTGATTTCAAGTAATAAGTTTTATCAAGTTTACTCTTTCCCATCATAAGTTACAAACCTGAGAAAATTTGCCTTATTTTGGAAAAAAAAGAAGAAACAAACCCTAAAAGTAATAGAATCTTAATGAAAATCACTCCATCAGATTCAATGTATCAGTGAACTCTACTGTAAAGGTTTCAAGCTCCTATCTGCAAATAGTGGATTTTTTTTTTTTTTTTTTTTTTTTTTTTTTTTTTTTTTTTTGTCAGAAGAAAGATTAACGGATGCGTGTTTATTTGTTTTATTTTTCCCAGGGGTATCGACCCACTGTTCCTAGAATATTGCAAGAAGGCTCATTCAAACCAAAATTAAAATTCCTAGTGTCATTTTTTGGTGACCAAAAAATTGGAGGATAAAAAGGCTCCCTCCCACGCTCATTTTTTCCCAAAGTCATCCGATCAAAATTTTGAGATAGCCATTTTGTTCAGTATAGTCGAAAAATCAAATAACTACTTCTTTGAGGATGACTTGATCCCCCTCCCCCCAAAGTCTCCGGGGGATATTGGTTATTGGGATGTATGCAGATATTTTCAGCTTTTTTTTCTGGTTGGGAGTTAGGGTCAGGGGTTGCGTGGGAGGATCTTTCCATAGAGGAATTTTTATGGGGGAAAGGAATTTTCCGTGAAGGGGCGTCGGATTTCCCAACATTATTTAAAAAACGATTAGAAGTTAAATAAAAAAAAATAAAAACAAGTTGTTTCAACTGAAAGTAAGGAGCAACATTAAAACTTAAAGCGAATAGAAATTATTACGTATATGAGGGGGGTTTGCCCCTAGTCAATACCTCGCTCTTTACGCTAAAGTTTTTTTTTGTACTTTTAAAAGAGATATTGATTCTAATTAAACAGCCTTTATGATTCAGTGGTCATTCTTAAAGAATGGGAACAAAATGCGAACTTTAGCGTAAAGAGGATGGTATTGACGAGGAGGTGAACCCCCTCATATACGTAATAATTTCTCTTTGTTTTAAGTTTTAATTTTGCCCCTTACTTTCAATTGATAAAACTTTTTTTTTCAATACTAAGAAGAAGAAAAAATACTGAAATCTTGCTAATGTTCTGGCTGAAAATAGGTCTAGTCGAGATGTCTTCTGAACAGGTTAATTAATAATTAGAACATAGGTACACAAGATCTGAGCTTCAGAGGTGTATCCATAAGTTATCAGAGGATGATTCCAGGGGGGCTAAAACAACACACAGAAAAAACACTTTTAGCCCAATAGTTCTTTTTCATTCTAAAGAATTCTTCGGACAGAAATCAAGAGGAAATATTAAAGAAGTCCATCAAATAAAAAAATAAAAAGAAAGAATTAAGTGAAATGAATTGAAAAATAAAATTTTTGCAAGGACAGGAAAACTAAAACCGAGCACCTATTTTACTCATTTCCAGTGAAAACCAAAAAATTTTAGAACGAAAATACAAATACATGGAACTATGAGAATATATTTCACCCTAAAAAACTCGAAATCTTAGGACAAAGATCGTTTTCACGTGCTTATCATTCTAGACAATCAAACAACATCACTCAGTTAGCGGTACATAGAAATCAGTTAGCGGTACACAGAAATTCAATTCAAGTTTTGCATAGAATCCATATGGGTACCTGTAAAAAAAGGAGAAAGACATACATACATTATGTATATATATATTATATATATATATATATATATATATATATATATATATATATATATATATATATATATATATATATATATATATATATATATATATATATATATATATATATATATATATATATATATATATATATATATATATATATATATATATATATATATGACAGTTTCTTCCTGTCACAATATTCACATTTTCTGGATATTTAATTAACTGGTGAGTTAAGTATGAATTAAATAAAAAAACAAGTTTTTTAAACTGAAAGTAAGGAGCGACATTAAAACTTAAAACGAACAGAAATTATTCCGTATATGAAAGGGGCTGTCCCCTCCACAACGCCTCGCTCTTTACGCTAAATTTTTTTTTTTTTTTTAAAAATAAAGTTTTTAGACAGAGTCAAAATTTAGCGTAAATAGCGAGGCGTTGAGGAGGGGACAGCCCCGTTCAAATAAGGAAAAATTTCTGTTCGTTTTAAGTTTTAATGTCGCTCCTTACTTTCAGTTTAAAAAACTTGTTTTTTTTATTTAATTTATGATAGTTTTTTAGTTAATTCATCTTTTATTTTCATAAAAATTTTACTTTTATTTTGATAAATTTATGTCTTTAAAAATAAAATTACGTAAATAACTTCTATATTCGTATATTTTTCTTCTGGCAAAAAATACAAAGTTGCAGATTTTTGCAGATATGAGCTTGAAACCTATGTAATAGGGTTTTCTGATACGCTGAATCTGACGGTGTGATTTTCGTTAAAATTCTTTCACTTGTAGGGGATGTTTCCCCCTCTTTAAAAAATCGAGTAAATTTTCTCAGGCTCATAGCCTTTGATGAGTAATACTAAACTTAATAAAATTTATATATTTAGGATCAGCATTATAAACACATTCTTTTGATACATTTATTGACATCAAAATTTCGTTTTTAAAAGTTTCGATTACTATTGAGCCGTATCGCTTGTTTTTTTATTGTTTTTTTTATTACGTATATGTTATTACTTATATGAAGGGGTTCTCCCCTTAGTCAATACCACGCTCTTTACGTTAAAATCAAAAAAAAAATTTATTCAGAAACCCCTGAATCACAAAGGCCGTTTAATTAGAATAGATAGCTCTTTTGAAAGTACTAAAAAAAAACTGTAGCGTAAAGAGCGAGGTACTGACTTGGGGGAGAACCCCCTCACATACGTTATAATTTCTGTTCGTTTTAAGTTCTAATATTCCTTCTTACATTTCAGTTGAAAAAACTTGTTTTTTTTTATTTAATTTCTGATCGTTTCTTAAATAATGCTTGGAAATCCGGCGCCCCCTTCATAGAAATGTCCCTTACCCCAAAGAAACATCCTCCACGGAAATATTCTCCAGAGTACCCTCCTCCTCTCGCCCCCCCCCGTCCAGAAAAAATCCTTCCTGAAAATGGTTGTATACATCCCAATAACCAATAAAAAATGCTGGCAAGTCCAGCGCCCCCTTTATGGCAATTTCCCTTCCCCCATGAAAACTTCCTTCTTGAACAGATCCTCCAACATAACCACCGACCCCACCTTACCACCCCCAAACCCCAAAAAAAACAACATAAAAAATATTGATAAATAACCAAAAACCAAACTAAAATGTTAACATTGGTAAATGTAAAAAAATTTTTCTCACCCTCTGGGCACATAGGGGGATTTAGTACCCCTAAAAGACATATTTATCATATTTTCGACCATGTTGAACAAAATGGCTATCTCAAAATTTTGATCGGGTGACTTTGGGAAAAAAATAAGCGTGGGAGGGAGCCTAGCTGCCCTCCATTTTTTTTGGTCACTTAAAAAGGGCACTAGAACTTTTAATTTCCGTTCCAATGAGCCCTCCCACTATTTTATAGGATCACTGGGTCGATACTATCACCCCTGGGAAAAAAAAAAAAAAACAAGAAAAAAACAAACAAACAAACAAAAACACACGCACCCGTGATCTTTATTCTGGCACAAAATGTAAAATTCCACATTTTTGTAGATAGGAGCTTGTAACCTCTACAGTAGGGTTCTCTAATACGCTGAATATGATGGTGTGATTTTCATTAAGGTTCTATAACTTTTAGGGGGTCTTTCCCCCTTTTTTCGAAAATCCGCCAAATTTTCTCTGGCGCGTAACTTTTGATTGGTAGCACTAAACTTGATGAAAGTTATATATTTGAAATCAGCATTGAAATCTGATTCTTTTGATATATCTATTGGTATCAATAACCCGTTTTCTAGAGTTTCGGTTACCATTG
Organism: Artemia sp. Qi Xiang Cuo; assembly: GCF_049724085.1. NCBI lineage: Eukaryota > Metazoa > Arthropoda > Branchiopoda > Anostraca > Artemiidae > Artemia > Artemia sp. Qi Xiang Cuo. Next base: position 32,004,111 of record NC_142802.1, on the reverse strand, counting down.
AGCCGGGTCGCTCCTTACTTACAGTTCGTTACCACGAACTGTTTGATTCGGTTATCTCATACACTTCCGAATTTTTTTTTTTTCAATAAATTCTCTGACTTTAGCATTCAAACAATTTCGTTCATTTTGTACCCAAGATAATTTTTCAAATATTTTTCGATTTGAATATGCTATCGTTATTTTACATGTTGTTGGAACTTTCCGGGAGAAATTTTGCAAGCGGGGGGGGGGGGGGGAGAGTCTCTGCATTAAAATAAAATGATTTGTATATATTTTTTCCACTCTTTGTATATGTAATTAAAATGAGTTAATTATGTAATCTATATAAATATAGGGTAGAGGACAATTTGATTCACTCTATTTTGGAAATTCTGACGTTTGAAAATGTTCGTGTTTAATAATTCAGTGCATTATCCTTTTTGATTTATGGACTCAATTCCCCAATGAAGGGGAATTGTCAAGGAGAATTTTACACCGGCGGAAAATTCTCCAGATAATTTTGCGCAAAGGGTGATTTTCTAATGGCGGATTTTTCTGCAGAGGAAAAGTTTGCTGCAGGGGGGGGGGGAGGGGGTTGTGCACGGGGAGATTTTCCAGGAGGAGAATTGTCAGTGGGGGGAATTTTGCAGGGGGGAATTGTCAGTGGGGGAAATTTTCAACGGAGTGGGGGTGTTTCCCATATTAAAATGAATTTGATTTATATATCTTTCCCATTCTTTGCATATATAATCAAAAGAAATTAATTATGTAATTTATATAAATATAGGGCAAAGGAAAACTTGACAAACTCTATTGTGGAACCCTGACGTTCGAAAAAAGATCGATGTTAGTGTCTATCGATTCAGTGCATTATCCAACTTTTCGATTTATGAACTCGATTCCCCATTGAAAGGGAATGGGGAGGGAAAATTTTCCACCGGCGGGGAATTTTCCAGGAGAGAATTTAGCGCGATGGGAGATTTTCCACTACATGAATTTTCTGCAGAGGAGGAGTTTACCACAGGGGGAGGATTGCATAAAAAAATTTCCGGGGGGGGGGATTGTCAGCGGGAGGAAATTTTTCAAATACGTTTCAAACTAAAATACGATCGTTATTAAATATACCTGCATTCACCTGGATTGAACAATAATAACGTCAGTTCATGGTTCATATTTGCTTTCGCTTGAGTTGATGCAAGAAAGATCGAAAATGAATGAAATAGGTGTGCAGTGTTTGCTTTATTCGATAGTTTGGAGGAGGAGAACAATAACAAAATAGATAGTATAGAAATTCGTAGTCGATCGGTGTCGTTGGATTATTGCTACTTATAGTGGTCCAGGAGACTATCGCACTCAGGATCGTAATCGCTCTTAGAGTCCTAAATATCTTTCCGAAAGATTTGGCTCTCGGGCCATGATTTTAATCCAAAGAATGTTAGATTTGGCGGTACTTACGTTATATATCGATCAAACCCAAGAAGTAAAGTTACGTTAATCATAATGAAATATACCAAACCCACACCTATTCGATCCAGGCCCGCATGCTATCAATGCAATATCCACAAAATAACTAACTTCCAACCAATAAAATAACTGAATTCAAATTGATCAATAATTTTACAAATATAAAAACTAAAGCTCCATTCAATGTGAGTATTACTGACATTTATGCATTATGGGCGGCCTGTTTTCCATTATCCTCTGTTGTAGTTTACATAATTCTCTTACTAAAGTATTATATTTTCATCATATTTATGTATATTTCCTTATGATTAACCTAACTTCCCTTCTTGGGTGGGGTCGATATAATACGTAAGTACCGCTTTGGCTACCAGAGCCACTCCAGAATATCAACTGTGAAAAATAACAAAATTGAAAGCCCTCCCAGAGCAAGCAAAAGGCCAAACTTTCGAAAGACAATAAATTAAATGGCGCATTTTAAAAAGATATCAGAAGAACGCTCGGGTATCAAGGAAGATCCCAAAATTCATAAAACACTTGCCAAAGGCGATGATATCAAATGTCACTTTGCTTTCTATCTGATTCCAAATCCAGTCCAGTAACGTAATTTCCAGCCAAAATACACAAAATTTACATTTAATACCAATAAAGATAATCCCGTTGTCAGGGTAGCCAACAATGCCTAACAAGTGACATTGTTACTTTTCGGATTTGGGAAAAAGTTCATAAGAATGTCCTGGATATTTCTCATTGAAGCAGTAGTTACTGAAATAGGATGTGCCCTTGCATTGTTAGGACTGGAACAAAATTCATCTTCTTCAGACGGGATTGACTCCTCAAGAGGAAACCAGAGATAAAGAAAGGAATACAATTGCATTTCTTATATTTACAGGCATATCTATAAACTTTTATGACCAAGGGGGGGGCAATATACTCTGTCTGGAAATTAGCTATACAATTAATTTTGAGAATTTTTCTAAGAGAAGGGGGGCTTGGGCTTTCCAAGGGAAGTAAGTTCTGTCCAGGCTAACCTCTTTCAAGCTATGCTCACGTTTATGTCTGAAACCCTTCACATACTGGTTATATCTTGCAAGCCATGAAAACCTACATTACAATTTTTTACGAGCAGCTTCCCTCTCTTTACCTTGTGTAGTTTCACGCGTTTTATGTTATAAGGAGAAGTGATCATAATAACTAACAGAAACACATTGAATAACAAGAATATGAGGAGAAAATCAGAAGAAAAAATGAAAGAAGCAATAGCCTTTACAACACAGTACATCACAATCACTTGCGTACGGATGAGGAGACCTTCAGGTCCATGCCCCCTTCTCCTCAAACGATTTTCTCAATAGCGTCTTATGTATACCGCAAAAGTAATCTGTGTTTTTAGTTTTCTTCTGACCCCCCCCCCCCCGTCATTAAAAACCCCCTTCAAAATAAATGCCCGTGTCCCTGCCTGATTACGGTGTCTCATGCAACTGAAAACAAAATAGTAGCCTACCTGAACTAACCTGCCCTTGTATTAGCTGATACTATCAGCCCCTACTATGTCTGAAGGAAGTGAACTCCAGTCTTTATATAAACATAATTGGCTAAAGAACTTGAAAACCACAGTTAAAACTACAAGTGCTGAAAGAGGTTGAAACGTAAGGAAAGAAAGAATCATTAGTGTAAATGATATAGATAATTAAATAGCTTTGTCAGCAAGGTCTTTGTTTTTCCATTTATTGGTCCCAATATCTTGGCTACTTATTCACATTTTAAAGACGAATCACTTCTAGAGAAAAGAGAAAAGAATAAAAGCCATCAGTTGTTGAATTTGATATGGATAATTGAAGAGCAGTCACATTCAGTGACTGCTTTCATATCAGTTCACGGAAATGTAGTTTTTAACATTGGAATTTAATTGTCATTTTAGCATAAATCTAAACTAGATATACTCTCTGATCCGCTTTTCTGTTCTTTGTATAAGAGGGAACAAAGAGGGGTCACAAAAAATGGCTGTTCTCTTTAATGAAAAGAAAACGATCAGATGTAAAGAAAACGTAAAGATCAGATCGTAAAAAAAACGTAAAGATCAGATCGTAAAGAAAACGATCGGATGAGATATAGAGCGAATTTAAAAAGGAGAGAGCAAAAAATTCAAAAGCCAAGTGTCAATGCATGAAACAGCAACTAGTTTTTACGTAAATAATTGCTTGACAACATCAATTCCACGTCTTAAAATTCAAAACATTTGGAATGCAAATGGATCTGATTATATTACTGCCAGCAATGATTATATTTACCCAACTTAAATATGATATATTATATTCTAATATAAACAAGGAATGATAACCGATTAAAACTAAATTTCCATCATAAACGTTAAATTTCCATCAAAAACATAAAATCTCGGCAACAGCAACACCGATTTTCTTGAAACTAAAAAGGTAGATACAACTGAAATATGATATTATCCGCTCAGATAGATATACAACAGCTTGTTTCAGGAGACCCATACTTTGGGAGAGGGGGAGGGTGGATTCACAAGAACAGCAAATAAACAAGCAATTTACATACAAATCTCGGAAATTAAGGGAAAATCCTGAAAATGATGGGATTTTGAGGGACCAAAACTGACCTAATCTGTGGGCGCTCCAGTATATACTTAATTCTATTTTTCATTGTAAGGTTTGTCCGTGACGCCATGTCTTCTGTGTGTAATTACAATCTTTAGGGGAGTAGCATACAAAATAAGATTAACTACAAATTTTAAAAATACCTTAGAAATGGGATGCTTCAAGGACGGAATATTAACCATAGGGGAGCGGTGGGCTTTTGAAGACAAAACATATTTTTCGAAAACTGAATATTCGGTTTCCTATGATACTAAAATTAACATAATTTGTAGTTAGCATATTGGATACTTACCAAGCTTAGGAAGTGGATAAGGAACTCGAAAGAAGTCCTCATAAAAATCCATGACTTTTGTAGCGACATCGAGAGCAAAGCTGGCTTGGGTTATTTGATCTGGTGGAGCGTATACGGACACAGAAACACCTCTAGAAGTTTTGTTGGTTATTTTAGCAAAATCGCACACAACAAAGGCAACTAAATACGTACTCATTTGTACCGTTTCTTGAAAGTGGTCTTGC